>NW_009595445.1:34024-70781 GCF_000690535.1 Cariama cristata
CATCGCAGAGTGAAATACAGTATACTTCGCACATCGGAAGCCCTGGTTATGATCCTTGGTGCTTCCACAGGAAGCAAGATGGAATGAGGCAAGTGAGACCATTGGTCTCTGCTGACCACACATTTAGGACAAGAAGAAACGGTCTCAAGTTGCACCAGGGGAGGTTCAGGTTGGATATTAGGAAGAACTTCATCACTGTAAGAGTCGTTAGGCATTGGAACAGGCTCCCCAGGGAGGTGGTGGACTCATCATCTCTGGAGGTGTTCAAAAAACGTGTAGACGTGGCGCTTCAAGACATGGTTTAGTGGGCATGGTGGTGTTGGGTAGAAGGTTGGACTTGATCTTTGAGGTCTCTTCCAACCATAACGACTCTATGATTCCCTTCTGTAGCCATTCACTCAGCTCAAGCCAAAATCCAACCTTGTGCCCCAGGCTCTTGCAGACAGCCCCAGGGTCTACAAATGGAGGGACAGTTCCAAGGCTACATTTAAAAAAAATCCCAACAATCTACAACACACAAGCTAGACCCCAAATGCCTGTCCCTGTCAAGACAGACAGCAACAGTTAACAACAGCATTCACAGAACATCCTTACCTGAAGGGGAAATGCAGAGGTCAGAAATGCTGGACTTGCTACGTCCATAAACGGGAGGATGATCACTCGGCAGAGACTGCAGCTTCTCATCCCTATCATGACAAGAATTGGTATTGTTTTCTGGCCTGGAGGAGAAGGGAAAATGCAAGGTGATGAATGCTTGCAGTACAAAAAGTGGCATGACAGTAAATTCTAATTTCTTCTAACTGCCTGTCATGACATGGAAGATTTTGAAATTATATTTCATATTGCAAACTTGTGCTAAGGACATAATTTAACTGCGTGACTGTAGCTCCCTCAAACCAGCTGATGTTAGATGTATTTGAATTTAACATTTTTTCCAACTGCAATAGAAGAGCCGAGGAAAGGAAACCATAATTCCTTGCAGTCTGAAGGCCCAAAATACCAGCAGGACACTTAAAGAAAAAGACTCTAGCAGTGGGCCCAAGAAGTCTTCAGTACTTAGCTTGTTCAAGGATTTAAGATTTGCTCCTGAATATTACAAGAATTTCAGTTTACAGAGTAATATGCAATACAGACTTAAAGTAGATAAGAAGTAGAACTGTTGATTTCCCAAGTGAGGTAGATCAAAGAGAAACTGAAGTAGCTGAAGGACAGAACAGGGACAAGATTGCTTAGTAATAAGCAATAAAACACAGCAGAAGAAAGAGGGGTGAGAAAAGTGTGTGAAAAGAAGTTGGCAAACACAGAAAGTTTCCCTACCCAAAACCAGGTTAAGGTAAGTAGACTATATTTCTAGTTAGAAAGGATGTAGTCCAAGGAAGCAGTTAATGATTTCACAGCCAAAACAGTTTCTAAGGAAACAGCTAGCAGAATATTAAGTAGTTCAGTCCCCCTTGAGTGATCTCAGCCAGTGAGTCTTTAAAGAGCACGGGTGGGGAGGTGGGGAAGTGCAGCTTTCCAGTATTTCCTGGCACCCTCAGCTCCATACAGCAAGAGCTTGTCCATATAGAGATCCCACGACAATTCATCTGAAGTAACTAGAGCCTTGTCTACACTGGAAAGTCATAGAAAAATTAGCATGGAATAGTTGTTACACATGCAGTGGCTATTCTGCATTAATTTTCTGTGTGAATACTTCTATTCAGCACTAGAAACCTGCCCCTCTCCCCTCCCCTCCCCTCAGAGGTATGAACCAAGAACTCAAAGAGATACGTTATAGTATCTCCATCAACTGCTTCCTCTTTCACGATGTTTTTAAAGCGGACTGTGTTACATTGAATCTCACCTGAAGAAATTCAAACGAGTTATATTCACTTCAATTCTGAAGGCAAGCATTTACACAAAATTTTAATGTAATTTAACTACTCGGCTCAATCCAAAACTTCAGATAATTCAGATCAACTATCCTGGATTGTTCCTGGGTAGACAAGCTGCATAGGAGGCTAAAAAGTCTGACATATTTCATGCCATTTCATCCGATACAAACACAAGCCATTTAAATGATTTAAGATATGAAATACATCCAGTTCAGGTATTGCTTTCAAATTAAGGCAGCTAAGATTTGGTCACTTCTATTGTCTTCCTCTTGCAAGGCTTCCTAAAAGAGTATTTCCTTATTTTAGTAAATGAATTTGTACTAAAATTAGAACAGCATAAAAGCCATCAAAGCTTGTCCTTTTCTGTTGTAAAATGTAGTTCGAGAATGTCTTCATCTATTTACTGGAGTTTTGTTGCACACAAATCAGTTAGATATAAAGTACAAACTTCTTATTCAGGGTGGCATCTCATGCTTCCTACTTAAAACACGGGAGCACCAAACACTCATATTATTTCTACCACTTGGCCAGAGCAAGAGGGAAATTAATTTTCACATATTTTCACCATGTTAGATTTCTGCTGTTTACATTTTTCCTCCCTAGTTTGCACAGTGAGGCAATCTGTAAAGACTGCTTCACACCATCAAGCTAACACTTCTCTTAGATCCAAAGCCACCAAGACCAGTATGGTAGAAAGGTGTTTTTAATTTGTATCTAGCAGTGACCTGAAGCCATCCTGTGAAGGCATGAGCTGCACAGCTGTTCATAAGGAGATTCAAGTTTTGACAAAATATGGGACTAGCGTCAATCTGGTATCCCAGGATACTGTTAAGTAAACATACTGCATGGGTAGATGGTGGTAAAGAGGCACACGATCCCTTCTAGATATTATTTTTGATGCATAAATTGCAGTGCGCTACATGGCACGAGGAAATCAAAGCCACTCCTCTGGGTTTGCCACTGTTTTTCTGACTTCCCAGCGGAAAGTCACTTCATTTTCACAAGCTTGTTTTTCTCTCAACTGATAAAGCCGGAATGTAATGTTTAGACACTCCAGTGGTAACGAGGATTTATTTCTGAAAAATACTTTCTAAATAGGCTGTAAGGCTACCCTAACAGCCGATTCCACAGAATCAGTCCAGGTATCCTACCCCACCATAGGCAAAATACTGTGCAGGGAAAGTGGGACCTTGAACTCAGTAACACTGACCCTACAGTAAAGTGGCACTGTATATTTAGTCATGTATTAGCCAGTTTAGCTTTCTAAACCCTCCAGTTCTTTTGGAGGACTGCAGGAAAATGATTAGATAATCACTATGCTACTAATATGAGCTTATATTAATTAGCTGCTGTCTTCTTCTTACACATGAACACACACACATTTAATATATAGGGAGAGGGCTTGCAAAAGCTGTAGATGTTATGATGGTGCAAAAGTTGACCCCTATGAGAAAGGACACAAAATAAAAACTTCAAATCCCCATTCAGGCTATACCAGGCAGAAGAAGTAGGCGCCAAGTTCAAACAGATGCCATTTTTTCCAGGTTAGTACTCAGAAGAAAAATCAAGACTCTACAAGACAAATTCTGCCCTGGGATAGCCAAAGGTTCTTTTTCTGCTTTGGAAGTGTGTGTTTCATTCATCTTGCTTTTTAAAAAAACCAAGAAATGTCTTCTAGGGCTTTTTCCATGCCCAGATCTGATATATTACACTTGTCCATTCTAATGCTGTAGTAACATAATCAACATGATCCCATATGAATGGTTCAGCTGCCAAAAAGACCTACTTGGATGACTCAGGATGGCTCCCAGTCAGATCACCTGCTCGTACAAATGCTAATGCCAGCACAAGACAGTGGGGGGGAATAAACATGGGCAAGGTAAAGCTGTGTCCACTCCCTATCCAAAACAGTAGACTTCCATCAGATTCAACTACACCTATGTAACTACAGCCTAAATCAGTCCTCACTGTTTTCTGTATGGATCATCCACACGATAATGAGGAAGAAACATATTTTGAGAAACAGAGAATATGAACATGAAAGCAAAGAGTGACAGGGGGATGACACAGGACAGTCTTCAGGTAAGAATGACCTCTCCATTCCAACTTCATTACACTGTTGTATTTCAGGTTACCCATTCATTTTAATGTACTTAGCTATACCAATACTGTGTCTTTTGAGTATTATTATCTATACTTTGTCAGAGTGACTTGCAGTCTCTCAGCTTAAGTATCTGCAGAAATGAAAACATTAAATCCTCACGTTAAACTGCTGCCTGTATTGTAGTTACCTGGATTTGATCAAATCCAAAACTGTATGCAACTGAAAGTTAAAAAATCATTTAAATATGAGATCTCATTGGTATTTTAGTTCCTCAGTCAGGACAGTGAAAAGGAGAAGTCTCATCTCAGAAATTAAAAGATTAAGCTATACTTGGACTAACAAAAGGCAGAACATATTCAAGAGCTCTATACTGTAAGATTTCCTTATTCCATTTACAATGCAGTCTTCTGTCTCTGACCCCAATCACACCAAGAGCAAGGTGTCACAGATCTTCCCGCTGGAAAATGTATTTCTTCCAAAGTAGGAAATCCAACATAACAAGATCTTTGTCTTTCCCATTTTCTTTTTAACCAGTCCTCTTACGAGTGGCTAGCAAATCTCCCCAGAGCAATATACTTTCTTGCTTACAAATTGGAAGATCCCAGGCATTTTAGACACTCCATGCAACTTACCAATAGAATATATTATGAGAAGATGAAAGGACTATGAACATGCAGGATATAATGCAAATTTAAATCAAACTGATTAGTGAACATCTACTCAACTATTCCAAGTATGTGACCTCAGCCAATGGACATTTCTCTGCCTACAATATTCTTCTCCTTTCTTTTTTTTAAATTATCTTTAAGGAATGACAATGGCAATGCACTTTTAGGTAGGGAAGGTTTTTTTATCAGACATTGCTGTGGGTTTTTTTGTTTTGTTTTTTAAAGGAGCTTAAAAAAAATCCAACTTGGACTCATTTGTTTGGACTTACATTAGGTACACAGTTCTGCGATAACCTGGCGTCACAGGTCTCTGAAGAGGCTTATCTATACTCTGACGGACTCTAGGAAACAGCTGCTTCTTGAGTTTTGGAGTATGAGTCATTATCTGATACACAGGAAATAAAGAAATGCAAAAAAAAAAAGAGAATGCAGTGGAAAGACAGGTTACTGGAGCCATAGAGAACATTCTATAGAAACATTGCATCAGAAACTAAGCTGCATTCTGGTGTCACTAGGTAAAATTGACTGGAATCACTGTAGGCTGTTCCATGACATCTTATCTCAGGTCACATTTCCATCATCAGCATTGGTAGGCCTATGGACTCCAGGATCCAGAAGGCATAGTTACATTTATCTCAAATTAGTCACAGCACACTAAATGGCACTCATGCAAACTTTACGCTTTTTTACTTAATAGCTTTTTGTTGCTTGAGGTAAGACATACAATACTTGATCTGGCATAATGCCTGAAGGAGCAGTTAACTTTTCAACTTTTTTTTTTTTTTCAAAATAATTTCAGACCAGCAGAGTGTTCTAGTATAAACTTGCTCAGCACTTTGCTTTGTGTGCCCACAGCCACAGATGTAGCACTAGAACCCTAAGGCTGCCTTTAGCTTATTATTAAGCCACAGCCTGACCACCTCCGGTGAAAGGGTAGCTACCTTTCTCAAATTTACTATTTCTGAACAGCAGCTAATAAAACAGACTGTGAAAGATTTGGACTGCTATGCAGGTAGAACCCAGCTCTTCAAGCAGCAAATTGAAGAAAAGATTTTAGAAAGTGATGAAACTACTGAAATTAACCACTTAATCCAGTAAATTAATTTATTTCAAGATCTTCATGAGTGGTACTCACTCCCAAGTACTCAGTTGTTAGCAGCTTCTCTCCTGCAAGCTCTCCCAGTTGAGGCTGCAAAACCTCATCTTTGTTCAGATCAGTCTCCATGATGTTATGGTCCTCCTGCAACAGCAACATGCATTTTACTTGAGCCCAGGTTCCAAGAAGTCTTAATTTCAAATTTAGTTCTCACTTCAGTAGTCACTTAGATGAGATGTACTGTCCAGATAAATAACTGTTAGTACTGCACATGTAAGTGGTAATGTACAAGCATTTCCCACCAAAAAGGCAGATACCTAAAGACAAACTCACCTAAACTTTTCATATACCCAGAAACTAAAGAACCTTGAGAGAGAAAAAACCCACCCATTTCTCCTCAAATGCTATGCCAAAAAGTACCGTAAGCATTTCAAAAGTTGTTCTCCTTCAAATTTCCAACCCCAAATAATTATTCCTTGCTTGACCTAGTAAAAGCTCAAGAAAAAACCTGTCATTAGTATCTTTGTAGAACACCGCACGCTAGTCTGAAGAGATGCAATGTTCTGTCCTTAACGAGCAGCTGGGATGAAGTTTGGAGTTTTAGTTTTTGCAGATCTGTCCAAGTCAATCCAATCAGGATTGACTGGATTTTCAGTACAGACTGAAAAAAAACCCAACCTGATGGCATTTCTCAGCCACATTGGCGGCTGAGAAAAGATTACCCTTGCTTTAAGAAAAAACAAAACTGAAACTTAAGGTAAGTCAATTCTAAAAAAAAAAAAAGAAAAAAGAAAAAGCACAGTAAAGTTATCATTCAAGCAGAGAGGATGGTAGGAAACTTGACAGAAAACTTGTTACGTAGATAGATCTTATTATGTATCAGTATCATCTGATAGTAGTAAAAGCATAAATTTAAGTTAGACTATAACAGGTAGAAGTAAAAATAAAGTAAGGACACCTTAATACAATTGATAGTCTTTTGTGAACATGCTAGCATTCTATGAGATCCAAATGCCCATATGCATATTGAGCACTTTGGGGTATGTCCCTCTACCTTGACAAAAAACACTGAAGTAATTTATTGCTGTTTATTTTCCAAGAAGGAAAAAAAACTCCGAACATTCTATTACTCATTTTCAACAAACAGAGGCATAATTTTTAATCACGCAAGACAAAAAAAAAAAAAATCCTTATTGCTAGGCATTCAAAACCCCTCCTCAAGGTTCCTGAAAGGTGAGACCACAGGTGTCCGACAGCAGCTGATTTTAGAGCAATTGTGAAACAGCAGCAGCTACTGAGGTTTGCAAGGAAGCTTTAAAGTTGACAATATGGGGCTGCTACAAAATTCTTGGAAACAGTACTTTAGGATACAAATATCAAACAAGAAGGCAACAATCCTCTGCTGACTTTATTCCACAAAACCCAAATGTAATCAACTTTTCTCAAGTGAAAAGTACGAAGAATTCACTCTCCTGTGCCTATTTCTAGTATAGCTATGGATGATTCATCTTTCATGGAAGTTCTGCAGCTTCTACAGATCTACAAGCCAGGAAATTTTAAAGCTTGAGGGACTTCTCCAGCAAACCAAAAGTAGTAATACAAGAAATAAAAGAACAAGATAGTATTTTTTGCTTGTGTTTTGTAACTGAAAAGAATTCTCTTCTGTGCTGCACAAGATACCCTAAATAAGACACACCCCAGGTAAAGAAAATGTGCTTTGCTTTTGAAACAGGTTGTGATAGTAAATATAAATGACTGTCAGAAAAAAAGTAAATGAATCATTCTAATAACTGTAATAGTAATGTAAACAGCCTGGCATAAACTCCATTAAAAACAATGGCCACTGAACTTTGATGAGGCCCAGAGCACAAAGAAAATTAAAAGCATTTTTGCTTTAGTGAGATTTAGACTCAAATAGTTTTAAATAGCCAAAGTAAGAAATACCCTCTGCCACAAAGATTAGCCAATAATATGGATGCTTGGACAGTGCTCTACAAAAACAGCATGAGAAAAAAAAACCTAAACATTGGAAGTATGTACAGGGAAGGTTTTCCTACAATGGAAATGGCTGATTCCAGTCTTTGTTTGGCGCAAAATAGCAAGACTACCATCACTCAGACCAAGTAGGTGTTGGCTTCCCCAGAGCTCTACAGGGGTACCTTTTTTTAAGTTCAATGACCTCTGTACCAAATAGCCTAAACCCCATAATTTTTGTTTTGGTTTAGTTATTCTCATTGCTCATGACCTCCTCATTCACAGGCATCAAGTAGAGATAAAAAGTACAGACACAAAGGGCTCAATTCAGTAGCCCACAGCACCATCCAGTTCTACTTAGAAATATCCTGCCTGGTCTTCCACTGCAGCTCTAAAAGGGCACAAGCTTCCCACAGGTCCCAAGTCATATCTGACAGCCTTGTGCAGGTGCTTCTGATGCTGTAGTTAAACTTGAGACATTAGATGCCTGCGAATGAACAACTGAAGCAGTTGCAGAAATACTGCCAATAAGCCACGCAGTGTTCTAAGGTTTAGAGTAAAATTTTTCCATAATTTTTTTGTTCATGTATGGATTTAATAAAAAAACCTAGTTCTTCTGTAAGTGCTTTGAAGATACCAGATTGTTAATCCTCTTCATCCTCCTAAAGATGTATTCTCTAGATGCTCAGCCATAAAAGGCTGTATAGGACCTCAGCAAGATGTTCAATCTGCCTTTCTCTCCAAGGTAAGATAAGTTAGTCAGCTCCTAATTACCTGGGAAGCTGGGTAGGTGTGAAAAATAACCCAAATAATGGAAAAACACAGATACACACTTGTAGATTGGGCAACAAGCAAAACAAAAAACCCCCACACTCCAAACTCTACAATATACTGTACTTTGAAAAAAAAAAAAATTAAAAAGCTGCAAAGATGAGCTTTATAAATAGTCTGGTGGAATTTATTTTTTTATATGGTATGTTAATGCAGCATTAAGAGCTAACAGCTTTCTTCAAGGATGCTTTACAGAAGATTGCCTACACTTTGCCTAGGTAGAGTGTCACATGTTACAGTCAGAACATCACCCTGCTCTTTCATCCAGCTCTCTGCATGCATGATGTATTTAACTTCTCCTCACAGATTGCCTTGGTTTCCCCAGGTTCCGCCTCTTCCAACATTCTGGCTGACACCTTTTGTCAGACAGAGAACACCAGTTTCTGGGAAGTACCTCTCCCTGCCAACCTTGCTCTCTGATGGTATTTAACAGACCAGGTAACTGAGCCTGAACATGTCCCTCCTCTGCCTCCTTGTACAGAAAAAGAGCTTTGACAGACGTACCATCATTCCACTGCTGAAATAACACAATTGGTGCCCTGTTCACCAGTGCTCACAGGCTGCACCAGACGTTGGCAGCAAAGTCCTTTAATGTAATGGCTTGAAGTCCTGCAATTAGGTCTGCGATTAAGCTCTCTTTCTTTTGATGTACTCTCTAGCTGAAGCATATTTTCACACTGCAGTTTACTGATTTTATTGCTGGGTGCTGAGTGATGGGGGATCAGAGGGTGTCTGATAAATCATCCCTGGATACTTATCTAATATAGCTCAAATTTGTAACTAAACTTTTGAATTAGAACTACGATATCAAATATTCACTTTTACAAGCAGCTTTTAAAGATGGTCCAAGTCAAATAAAAAGCAAAAGTAAAGATCAAATACTGAAGATAAATTAAGTTAGTATTTAACAGAACAGTCAAGGCAATATTAAGCACCAGAAAATATGCACTGTGACTGTGGTTGTCAACACAGCCCAGACGGCTAACATAACAAAAGTTGGGTATGTACTCCAGAAGCCAGTGCATCCTGAGTTGTACACTAGTTAATTTAAAGCTCAGTAGACAAACCTAAAAGCCAATTTATTTCTGAATAACAGTATACACACAGACACTTTTTGTTCAGTTTATATGCACCAGTGTCACACATTACAGAATCTTAAATTTCTGAGTGTATGATGCCCTTCGAAATCCCAGAATTATCCTCCAACAGGCTCAACCACATCTTGGCAACAGTGTTTAGGAGAAAGTAGTCATTACCACAAGATCTGCTCAAACCCAAGAGAGAATTCAACAACTCTAAATTAAACACAGATAAAAGCAAAAACCAGGAAAGGTAATAGTAACAGCATAGGGAACCTTTGGATGCTCTTGCAAACAATGGAAACTGGGGAAAAAATCTGCAAACTAAGTCTGCATAAGAGTGTCTTTTTGTTGTTCCTTAAGCTGTGAAGGTATAAATACTGGTATCGAGTGGATCAGCAACAAATTATAATATCAGTAAGCAGTCTCAATGCACGTCACTGAATTGGCAATATATGGACATATTCTGGATTACATTCAGTCTGTAGTCATTTAAAAGTTACGTAAAGGCAAGACTTCTGATAAAGTTTTCCAAAACCTTCTATTGCCAGATTGCAACATCAGATGTTATCACAGAACCCCAAAGAACTCCCTGCATTTCCAAAATACAAAAGGGCTCCAAGCATTGAGGCAGTAAGTCAACAAATCTTTGCTTATTTAACAAAGTAACAACATTATGCATTTTGTGTATCATTTTGCTGCTGTGCTGTTTGTAAACTATATTTTCTAAACCAAAGGACTAAGAAACCAGGCATCCTTGCAGCAGAATAGAATTGTAGTTCCCAGTACCAATAAGAATTTAGGACGTGCCACAATTAATGTTACACTAGAAACAGTTTTAAAATTGGCTTAATGAGGCCTTTTCTTTTTAATATAATAGCAAAGCTAATGAAAAATTGGAATCAGACACTTCTCCGTTTCAAAAGCTTACTGTTATTTTTGAGTCAATAAGAAGTGACAGAAGTCCATTTTAATCACATGATGGTTCAGTGGTAAAAATACATTTCAAAATTATTTGACCTAGAACCCTGTCTGGGATTGTGAGCAGCAGCAACTTGTCTAGGTGGTATGACTGAAAAGGAGAATTCACCTTCCTTTCATTTCCAAGAGCAGCTGAAGTAATCAAAGTGTTCAACACTATCGTGCAATTCAATGCCACAACTTTCATGAAGCAGTTCCTTATCTCTGTGCTTTCCCAACAGAACACAGTATCCTTCAAAAAAGTATACTAAAGTTCAAGCAAAAATATCACCACCTTGGATTCTCACGATACACCTAAGACACTCAGAGTCTTGGAACATCAGTTAAAGTGTGTTAAGCAGCATACTAAAAAAAGGGAAGTTATAATGATTAGTCCCCAGAAAGCCCATCTTGCACATCAAGCATTGATTTGGGGTGGGAGAAGTGAAAAGATTACTGAAAACTCACTTCAGGACTGCAGGAGGTGAAACAATTATAATAATCTAATCCTATTACGAAAAAAAAAAAAAACAACAGTTTAGTGTACTCCCTTAGAACAAAAGGGGGAAAGCTAATTGTTAAATAAAACTTCCTTGTAGCTCTAAACTGAGAATTTCCACATAGCTCTAAATTTAGGCAAAGTCACAAGGGTAATTACTTCAAGCGTTCACCACCTACTGTCCCACAACACAGAAACTAGCTAAATAACGCAACCAGTGCAAAACTTCCCTGGACACTGCCAGGCAAAGGCTGGATCCTGCAAGGTGCAGCACCCCACGGCAGCTGCGAGCACACCACAGCTGCTACAACTGCCCCATCTCTGGGAGTGTTCAAGGCCAGGCTGGATGGGGCTTTGAGCAACCTGGTCTGGTGGAAGGTGTCCCTGCCCATGGCAGGGGGGTTGGAACTGGACGGTCTGTAAGGTCCCTTCCAACCCAAACCATTCTGTGAATTGGGATATTTACATTTTTCTCTGCTTTCAAAACATAAAAGGCTCAACGTGCACTTGAAAATGCACTCAGTCACCCTGCTGTAACAGGGCAAGTTTTAGCCCGTAGCATGGTTGCTGCTGTTGACTAGCCTTCGCATTACTGTGCAACAAGCTAGTAGAAAGTGGATGCAACTGACTTGGTAAATTTTATGTGTCTTATTCTTTGTTGGTTCAGGACAAAAAGTTACATTTTGTCTAAAAACTTGGTTTTCACTAAATATGTTCTCCAGTAATATTTCTAATACAAGAACATTTTGCAGAGATCATTAACTCTCAATAACACTGACTTCTTCAGGGCAAATACATGATATAAACATATGTGCACATATACTCTCATCTAAATATCTTCAAACACTGTTCCAAGGACATCTACCGTAGCTGTTCTTTTAAATTCCTCATGCAAGACTTTTCAATTAAAAAAAAAAAAGCTATGTGGTAGACTTCTTTCAGATAAAACTCCCATGTAACTGCCTAAACAGTATATTTTCAAACCCTGCCCTGTGCACTTATGGCAACATCACCAGTGAAGACTGGATTTAACATTTCCTCACATCATTTACATCTTACCTTGCTTGTTAATTTAGATGATCAAATATGTTGTGTTGTCTACACCTGGGATCCTATTACTCTATGAAGACAGCTTCTTAAAAAAATGCTCAAGTATTGGTATTAAATGCATTTACTAGCAGAGCTGGAAATACACAGCTAACCAGTTTATATTTATGATGATATAGTTTCTCAAGCTTACTTTCTCAATTTTTTTTCTTTTCTCTTCTTATACAATTTATTTCTTAATTTCTAACTACTGTTTTTCTTCATTACATACAGACAATTTATTAAATATATATCAAAGTTTCTAAACAGCAAGAGAAGTCACACTCTGACCAGATAATGATACCTTAGGAAAAAGTGACAACCTGTTTATAAACTATTCTGGTAATATACTGGTTCTTTTGCTTCCTTTATTTTTAATTGCTGAAATGGATCTGCTTGAAAGCAAGATTTCTATTGCTACAGTACCTCCTCATCTCTTTACTCATTTCAAGCTATAATCCCTTAGTTATTACAGAGGTGGTGATTTGCCAAACTAAAACAGTAGGGCTTCAAATGACGAAAAGGTAATGGAAACCGATCCAATTTTCTTGTTAATGTAAGAATAATTAAAGTAAAAAACAAAACCAAAACCCACCAAAAAACCAAAGTCTAGTTTATTGACACAAATATTTTCTGTCTAGAAGGTTAAGGATTTTTCTAAAATGTGACAGAAAGCCTTTATACTTACTTCCTCCTCCTTCTCTTCCTCTTCATCATCAGACACAATACTATCATTTAACGGCTCTTCTAGAAAGAAACAAAACGATGTAGGACTACATGTACAACTTAACAGAATCTCTAGTTATTGCCCCTCTTTTACAAGAGTAAGATTTAGCTTGCTTCTCATATAGAGATCCCATTCTTTTCAAGACAACTATTAGAATTATTTGCTCCTATAAAGCATTCTAGAAATCACCAAAATCAATTCATATTTGGGAAAGTGGCAGAAACAGACACACTCTGGAAGAGTTCTTTTCTCATAAATCCCTCTATGACATCTCAGTGTATTTACTGACAAGACGTTAATGAAAGTGCATGAACTTGCAAGTTTGTCTATTTTTCAACTAATTTTTAATAAAAGACTCTACTTCTCCCTACAAGCACTTCAACGCTATACTGCTTTTGTACGTAAAAAGATAGTACTCGCATAGAATACTTACTGTATCTTTTGGACAAACTCATTTCCTTAGAAAAAAGCAGCCAGCCTTATGCTGGAAATCTGTACGCTCAACTTTTACTCACCAATCAGATAAAACTTTTTAAAAATACCATTCCTAGGTAGAAGAGGAGTGGTTCTATAACCTTGATGAACAAATATTGCATAGGGGCAATACAGTGATTAAATACTTTATTTGACTTTTTACAAGCTAGAACCATAAGATATCTTGTCTTCTGCTCTTGCCAAAAGCCAAAGAAAGCAGTCAAACTTATTCTATTTTTACTGTAGAGAAAGATTTAATCAGAATTCACCTCCTTTTCATTATTTGTTTTATCTTTCTTCAGCCTTCGTTTCAGCCACAGGGAACAGAAAATACAATAAATATTCCACCTCCTCATACTTGTCTGTATTAACACAGCATCTACAACTCCTGGGATCCATCAACACACTCTCCAAAAAGGATGGTCTCTGTCCCCTATTCAGGATAAGTCATTTCAGATAACAAAGCTACACTCCTCAATAGAGGAAGAGATGAGCAGAGACAGACCTAGTCCCTAAATCCTGCTTTACAAATTGTATCACCTGCTTTATTTTTTCAGTTGACAGCAGTCTCTCATTATTGTGAGGCCACTGGCATGAAAGCAAATGGTCAATGTAATTTTTTTTACAGTCCCAAAACTTTGGAATTGACACCTACTCAGCCTTTTATTTCTTCTTTGTAATTGTAACACAAAAGGAAATTTAAAAATACATCTGACATTCAAATCCTGACATTCACTATTCACCCTCTCTCAGACCATCACGCTATTGTTATTCTGTGAGAGTTTCAATGCCAAGTAAAAACATGAGCTTCCTTATGGCTTTTGTGAAAGATTTACAGCTCAGATAGCTGCATCTGTTCTTCTGACCTGAATTGAGCTGCTTGATAACAAATTCAATCTGTTGGATCATCTCTGCATTTCCTTCCTTGGTAACGCAGTGCAGAATTTCTTCCATTCCCTGGATGTAGTGGAAAACATTGCTAGATTAGTATTTCATGTGACTACAGTGACAAAAGTTTTGTTAGCTAAAATGTCATTTTTTTGTCAGGAAAAAGAGAGACAGTGTGAAACAAATCACCATGTCCAGCTCTAAGCGCTCCACTTTGTCCATACATTTCCCAAAGACAAAAGAAATATGCTGTCTAGATTGCTTCTAGGTTTAAATACGTAAGTATCCATGATGAAGAGCAAATTTTTATGACAAATCTGCTGCTTCTGCCTTCTGAAGTTAATACACAGTAATCAACAGAAAAGGGCAAATTTGCATTCACAGAGACAATAATGCAAGGTTCAGAGAAGGAAAGCAAAACCCAGGATAAACGTTGATCTTCTCTTTAACCTAGTTTCTCTCTTTATGGCCCCTTATAGCCTTGATGTTGTGCCTTTAATGATTAAGGTGACTTTCAATCCTCTCTGCTCTGTGAGGTGAAACATCTGACAACAATTATGTCTGCATAACTCTCTACGTTACTTATTAAGATACAAAGATACACTGCTGTCCCAGGAACAGCTTCCTCATATCCAGAAGTTAAAACACATTCATTACCATTAGACTAACTTTCACAGGAGATCAATTCCTCATTCTGCTAAAACCGTCCTCCTGCTGTCTTCCCAGCCAACTATGTCTATACCAGGCAGAAACAGAAGCAGCAAGAGGAACTCATCCTCTTAGTGGCTATTCACTGGTGCAGAATGAGTTAAATAAGGGGAAGAATTAGCAGGTCAGATGAAGGCATCTCCTGGGCCATATCCAGTCTATGAAATGCTAGATGGACAACACTATTCTAAAATAACACCTTTAATTTATAATTTAGGCAGAATCCTTCACACTGCTGGGGCTCCACTTCTGGGAAAAGATCAGCAAATATGGCAAAAGTGTTTGAGATGTGTATTCCTATCTTTCTGAATATCAAAGGTGGAGGGCCTCTTGTGGATCTCCTTCTCAAAATGCCATGGCTCCTGCCTCACAACCCTGCGGCCCATTGCTCAACAAGTACCTGTGTGCACGCCATCGTTGGCATATGCATTGACCTTTGTGCTATGCAAAGCAGCACTTCTTACCATTGCTCTGGCTTCTTCTCGGACCAAAGGGACGGCAAGAATGCTATACAGTATTCCATTCACATATGGTTGTATCTAAGAGGAAGAAATAATCATACCACTAAGAAAAAGTCTTTCATTCATCCCAGCTGACTACAACCAAAATTTAAGAGTGAAGGTGCAGAACAACTCTGTTGAGAGAGTTTAATCAGGCTAGCCTGCACTTGCAAAAATTCTCTCTTGGGAAGCAGTGAAATTTTAAGATGCAAATATACTGTGATATGGTTGATTTAAATCAGTACTGCTGCATGCTGATTTGCCCCCCATCCCTACTGGAAATGTATTCTTGCAAATTGATCTAGCCCTAAAAAAAAAAAAGAAAAAAGAAAAAAAAAGACAGAAAAGCAGAAAACGAAGGTTAGTTTCTGACAAACACTAATGGCAGTACAAAAAATAGGACAAAGAACAAGGACAAGACTGTGTCAGCATGAACTCAAGACAGGCTTCAAGCATTGTAGCCTCAGGCAGGATAATAAAAGCTGTACCAGCTTCAAACATCCTCTCACTCTGCTGCCTGTTACTGTCCCTCAGCAGAGGCAAAAAAAAAGCCAGCACGAGCTCTGTATTATGGCTAGTGAAAGCTCCCAGATTTGTCAAACTAGTTTTATCAGCACTTACATGACCCTTTGTATTGGTCAGTTACTTTTGGAGCACTAAGATTTCGAGTCATTCTCGGTCTATACCCTTGGAAAAATGAACAATGAGCTAAGCTGGGAGCAGGGGAAGCAAGGAAAGATAAAGGTCTGGGATTTACACAAAGATTCTACAGCTTCTCAGAAAGCTCTCCTGGCACCCAAGAGCACTGCCTTCTACCTTCAACTTTGATAACAAAGCTTCTATCAGCTGTGCTGGTGCAAACTAGGTTGTAAGAATGCGCCCTCTGAGAGAAATTTCAAGGTCATTCTAAGGCACAGAATTCAACAGTATGATAGCATTTTCTATGCACTTCAGTCTAGGGTCTGGGATGTTATTTCGTATTAGTATGTATTGTATTAAACATTCATAATTCATCAAACAAAGCTAGTGAAAGAGTCCAAAAAAGGTATGCCAAGTTTCATCTTAATCAAAACAGTGCTAGTAAAGAACTGATCTACATGTTCTAATGAATTCATAAAAGGCAGACTAAACACTTCATTGAAATTTATTCTCTATTTTCAGTTTAAGTTATAAACAAAAAAACCTGATGATATAATCACTGTATATAAATACAGGACACCAGAGCTTATCTTTAATTTTTACCAGAAATCCCTGAACACCTTGCACAATCATTCTAGAAAACCCTGGTAAAAATCCTGCCTCCCTGATTTCAGCTTCATACTATATTTGCCTGCATTTTCTCCTGCCTTGAATTTTACTCCATGGTTAAAAAAGTGACTCTCTGCAGAGACAGCTGAAACAATGCTTTAGCAGACAGCAAATATCAGAGCGATGTGCTGAAAAGTATTAGCTAGAAATAACTAATAATTTTCAGCATTTTCCTCTGACGTAGTTTAATTTAGCACCTAAGATGCAAGTGTGTCTGGAGACAGAAAAGAAACGAACCACAAAAGGGTTAAGTGGCAGGTTAAATGAAGTGGTAGATAAAAGGATATTAGGACTTGAATGTCACAAGTGTACTGCTTTCTTATAGTACTCCTTACTACTACTAGCAAATTTGCTTCCTTGCACCTGATGTTTTGCATAAGGGGCTTGCACCACACATTGTTCATCTGTGAACAAGTTAAGCTTGAGGTGATTTGGTATGAGATTACATTGAAACAGCATAAGAAACTGCAATTAAGAAGGCACATGGATTGCAAGATAACTATGCATCTAAGACTTTCATTCTTAACTGTCAACATTTGTTAAAGGAAGACATAACTATGTCTAGAAAGACCAGCACCCAACAAAATACATAATTGTGAATTTTAGGAAAATTTCATGCAATTTAATTACATGAGGATCTAACAAGGGAAACAAAACCAATTTACTTTTTTTCCATTTTTTCCTTTCTAGCTTTTTTTTTGTCTTTAATTTTTCTTTCCACCTTTTCACTAGCCCAAAGTTTGCTATACAAAATACCTCATGATTCTCACGGCCAAGAAGATCAGAGAGAACTTTGAGCACATCGTTTGCGATCCTTGCACATATTTTCTTCCCTGCAAAGGGAGAAAACATAAATATGCTTGAAAAAAAGACAACAAAACAGATCAGAGCAAGCTTCTTTCTTACTACTTAAAATCAGCACTAAATATAATTTACACAGAGCAATAGCGTTCCTTGCTGCTGCCAAATGCTGCTCAGCATAACTGAGTTGAAATCACTGGAGTTACTCTGGATTTATACAGTTGTAATGTTGGACAGGACGCAACACAAAGGGATTTTAAAAAGTTTAACAAAGGCATTATTTTGCTCATGGCAACCAGTCCATTTTTCACCCTTACTTTCCTTTTTAAAAGGAAACTTACTTTAAGCTCCTTTTAAGTTTCTTGGACATAGACAGGATCTTATTTTCTTGGGGGGAATCTCTGCATTGTAGAAGTGAAGCATGCAAGTATTTCACTCCACAAGGTGAAGGTTAAGCTCCTCGCCATTACTCATCAACTCAGTTCTGACTTTCTTTTATACAAAACAAATCTCTTACACAAGTATAAAGTGTCCTTTGAAAAGTGGTCCTGGAATGTAAGAACAGCAGTCCTCGCATATAGATGCAAAAAAAATTAAAATCTTAGAGGGTTCCATTGGTTAACTACTTTCTAAATTCTTTAGATTTTGGTGAAGCTAACCTCCATAGTTTGGGATTCTTGGGAAAGAAATCTGCTCAAAAGCATTGGTTGTAACACTCAAATATCTGTGGTCATTTGAATCCCTGCTACTAATTATAGTCACTTGAAAGAATCCAGGTATATCAGAAAAAAAGATTCACAGTCTTCCCTATCCATTTCTTGGAATAAGGTGGTAATTCAAAATGTAAGACACCTGCACTCCGCAGACAAAGATTCATGAGTAAGGCAACAGAATACTCCAGCGCGTAATCAGACAGGCCATCTGTATCTGTTAGAACATCAACCAGCCAGAAAATGAGCCCATCTTTGATCATTTCCGACTGCACTGCACGCCTAGGATTAAAAAACAAAAAGCCCACAAAAATCAGACTGTAAATAGCTTTCAAATACATTTATAGCTAATATAGGCACATTAAAACCTACTTCATCTACCTGCTATACACTAGCCTGCCAACAACAAAAAAACCCCACAAACTCCCCATTTTGGCAGAATCAATTATAACTAAGGAATTAACAAAGCCTGAAGAAATTGAAGATGCAGATTCCTATAGAGTTAGAGGATTAAAATGTTGTTGGGTGGGTTGTTTTTTTTTTGTGTTTTATTTTTTTAAACCTGCATACTGCTGAGAGGAATTTCTTCATTGCTTTCTAAGGCTTCTATTCCACCTAAAATTGCATTTTCAGTTTTCTTAAAATTGGTAAAAAAAAGTCAGCTACAAACAACAGACCCATAAAACAAATTATTTACTACTTCTGCCATAGGTAGCCATAGCACTATCGCACTTTTGTACTGTTGATTTGACAAACGAGATTTTTTGCTTAAATTATTTGCTCTTTTCTGTAGAGATTCTTAAGTCACATATTCTTTTAACTCAAGCTGTAGTTGCCCTCGAAGAGAGTATAATGAATAAAGTGCCAGGTGGTCAACTGTGATGTCCTACAACAGAAATTCCTTGCTTTACAATACAAAAAAGAAATATATACTGGTAGAAAAGTCTTACTGAAGAACACCGTTTTTAATCACATTATTTCCAATGGATAGTAAGTCTAAATTACAAAGATCAAAGCAGGTATTTTCCTTGTCTTAGTGCTTGGGATTTGGATTATTCCTGAAATCTCATATGCTTTCTCAGTCCTGGATCTTGCAGCAGGTCTATGGTGTTGATTGAGCAAAACAAGAGACCATCTGACCACACATTAAAAAAAAGTCCCTCATGTCAAGTATCTGGAATTCACTTTCTATAAGATTAACTGTTATTTTTTAGAAATTAAACAACTTTCAAATTTTCAGTACCTAGTGCCTAGGCCCCAAAAATCAAACTAACTTGTACTATCAACAACTGCTTTAACAGAAAAATCATTTTCTTTAAGATTGGTTTAGGATTTCAAGCAGTAGGGTATGAAGATTTATTCTCTTTCATCTCAAGTATGTATAAGGAAGCAGTACAGAACTTTACACAAAGCACATTTACATGTGCTTCATCCAGACAAGTTCTAAATGAGGCAAATCCAAAAGCAGCCCTCATTCTTCAACAAGCCCAAACAACAACAAAGAAAAACCCCAACACTTGCAGTCTTAATTTAGAAGAAACATGAATGAAAATAATAAGAGCTAAACACATCCATCTACCTCCTTACATTTGGTTAACTATTCAGGGCTGAATATTTCTCCTGAGTACTGTGAAAACAGAGTTCCCAGGTTGTATTTACTTGATAAGCGAGAGCAACATCAGGCCCTTTACTGCTTTTGCATGATATTTCTTTTGTAGTGGGCATTTGAGTCAGACTGTTAATGCAAAAGTAAGAAACATGACAGTCCATGCATAGACAGCTCCAGGAAAGAGGATCAACAGGATGAGGATGAAATCCCTGAAAAATCTTTGTGGAAAGGATAATGAAAACCTTATGCTTTAGAATGTAATGCAACTCTTTTTCCTATGTAGGATCTTCAGACCTTTCTAATTAAGATTTTCACTTTGTTCAGTTAACAAATACATATAAAGCACACAAGGTTATGGTAGGAGATGTACATTTACTTGAGTCATGACAGCTGGTAGGAAGTCAGGTTAATTCAGTCAGCAAAACTGAGTTTTCCTCCATAATAAATGACACTTCTTTCATCAGTCATCAGAGGTTCTGATGATTGTTATGGGAAAATCAAGTGCTCTTCTTTCCTCCCTGAACAGAGCCTAACTAGCCCGCATTTCCTCCCCTGCTGTCACCACTGCGTGCTGTGCTTTCATCACCTGAGGCTGAATTTCTGCAGAGCCCCCAGAACATTCTCCCATGTAAGGGAATCCTTGCGTTCAGCTTCCAGTCTCTCCTCCAGCATTTGCAGCAACGTTGGGTTCTGAGAAAGGTAGACACGACCTGGTGCAAAAAGCGATGAAAGAACAGATGCTGAGATATCAGCTTATGACAGAAAGGCTCCCTCTCCTTGGAAAAGTAAGCAGGATTGACCTCAGTTTCTTCTTGACAAGTCACAATCTTGTGCCAAGACCCATACAAACCTGCACAAATGAGTTGTCTAGCAGACCAGTTGCATTCAATCCAGCCACTTGGGGCATTACAGGCCCACACTTGCCAATTTAGTACCACACAGAATCCACTATTCCTCTTTCAGTACAGGCTTTCTGATCTATTACAGTTTTGTACACTCTAGGAAAAGAAGGGAGATGTCCAAAGAGCTCGGGAAAGTTAAGTGCCCTACTGCTATTGACTTTAAATGGAATTTCAGTTCCTAGCAATAGTTAGTTCCTTAAGTAGCTAGGAAGGGGCTCGTTTGGGACAGGCAGAGATACAAAGCTGCATATATATGCAACCAAACAGTTAGTAGTTATGCACAAAGATTTCTTCAGGTGAGGACCAGGAAGATGCAAGAGCAGCTGCACTAACTACTGTTGCACAGCCCGGTAGCAGGTCTGCCTACAGGACCTTTAATTAACGGCGATTTTTCTTCTTTTTTTCTTTTTGTTTTTAATCCTCATGAAGAGACTGAAGACTATATTAAGGGCAGTACCTCGGTAAGTTCCCACATAGACCACAAATCACCAAAAGAAGTCAGAAATGTTGAATATACAGTGTCAAAATGAAAACTTGCCAGATACTGAAAAACTGTTTTGAACACACGTAACAAAAGACAGTGAATCCCTAGAAAAAGGGTGCAAATAGGGCTTTAAATTTTCACATGCACTGACATGCACTTGTGAAGTACCTATAAGCCAGCATTATATGAAAACGCTCTTTTTTTGCAGCGAATTTCTTACCTTTTGCCAGTGAAGCAAAAGCATGGATGAGCCTTGCCATATACTGTCTGACTATCTCACTTTTAGAATGTAGTAATTTGAGGACACTTCTCTGGAAAAGAAAGTAAACATTAATAAAAACTCACCAAAGGAGGAAAACACAAAGTTAGTCTGCTATAATGTTTTAAAAGCTTCATTATATTTTCACAGCAAACAAACTTTGAATGCATATTGATACCTCAAATAATGTCAGTATCATTTAAAATTTCCCAGTTTGTTTTTGTTTTTTTTTTTTTTTTTTATTGGCAGAGGGCTCAGGGAGAGATGGAAAATGAACAAATAAACAAATCACACCTCCTCGGCTCAATCTGTTTAAACACCATTAATCTCCAGGGTGGGAATTATAATGAACCAATACAGTTATCAGTTAAAGCTGATATCTAAAATTAATATTTAGTCAGTGACAAAAAAAAAAATCTGTTAATTTTATTGATGCACTTAAATGCAGTAATGTTACCTGAATAGGAATGCTTTTGTTTGACAACTAAGAGTGTGGGAAAGCAGCTCAGTAACTTACCAAGAACACCACACTGCAAACCATTTTTAATCTATTTTACTTCAGGCATTACTTAATACATAACTTTCCTTTAACAGAAATTTACAGGGAGAAAAACAGATCATTTATTTAATAATCCTTTAACTTTTCTAGTTGTACAAGTTACTGTTGCAATGACACTGGGACTCACAGCATAACAAGTAGGCCCACTGCTTCAAACAACTGGGGAACTCAAGTATGCACAAAATTCACTACTACAAATAAAAAGCGTTGCACTTTTGTTAGCAATAGTATTGGATTATCAGTGACTGAAACAACCTTTCAAAATCAACACACCAGCAACGCTCCTTTCTAAAGAAAGGTAACGAGCGATTCCAAATTCACAGAAATACTGTTGAACATGTTATTACAAGTGCATACTCAGATATTCCATAGGGTATTGGGACTGAAGTCCTGACGTAGTTCTCATCCTAGATCAGTGAAATGGATTGAGTGTATTATCTAACAATACATAATCACTCAAAAAGAGACATAGCATATGAGAAACAAGAGCTAACTCCTAAGAAGTAGCTAGGCTTCTGCTCAATTCTCACACATTAAGCAGCAGGAGAGGGGACAAACTTGTCTACAAGAACTGTATCTACATTGAGAGCTCTTGTAATGCAAAGTTTTGCCCATTAACATTTAAAGACTGGGATGCAGAAGTTAAATGCATCACATGATTCTGGCACTACTACTTTTTTCCCTTCCCCTTCCAGAGAGTGATAAAATTTTCTGATTGGCACTTTATAGAAACAAATGAGCAATATCACATAGAAGTTGGAGGAAAACCCTTTCCAGCTGACCTGACAGTTGCTTTGGCAATCTAGGAGGTCATTACTGATGTAGGCTTGCAGGATAGTGTCTCTCTGTTCTCCAGGATATGAAGTTGTCAAGCGCTAAAATAAATAACAACATAAACAAACCAGTCAAATAAATGGTAATGTGAACTGATGACCACTGAAGATTTTAAAGGTGCTGATACCCCATTGCTGAGAAGCCTTCTCACGGAGAGAAGGATTTCACCCTCAGTGATCTAAGGGAAAAAGATTAAATGAACTGACCTGACCTCAGCTCAGTGATCCATTACAAAACAGTTACTTGGGAGCTGTCATCACTGTCCATATAGGAAGGATACAGCATTACTTCCCATAAAGTTAAAAAGCCCCTCTAATAGCTACAGATGTGGTGTTTTTTTAAAACATCTGAGACAGAGTACTGGGCTAGAACCACCACTGGCCAGACCCAACGGATATTTTTTTTTTATGTGAAAATGGACACTGAAGCTTGATCAGAATTCCACTATTATCATCTTTCACGTCTGTCCCTTTGAACCCATCAGTTTCCTTTTCAGCAGGAAAATGTAACTTCCTGTTGTCACTTTCAATTTTTCTGAAATATCGTTATATGACCCAAGTCAACCAAAAGGTAGGCTCTTATAGATATACCTTGATTATAAATAAAAACTGGTGATTAGAGTCAGGTATTTCTTGGATACATCAATATTTCTATAAATCTAAAACAGGGTGATACATGGAAAAAGAAACTGCCTAAAACAACAACAATTTCTTTGAAAACACATCAGAAATTACTTCTCCTGAAGATCCCAGGAATTCCTATCTGGTTTTCTCCAATGAGGAGGGCACTGCTACAAACAGACACCTACTGCCTGGGCTTTCTTCATCATCTCAAGACCCTTAGCAAGCTTCACTGACACAGAGAGAAATTGCCTATAATGCTGAACTGATCACTAGAACAACCTTCTTGCTCACAAAATGGATTTTAGTTCTGGATCCCTCCAGAAGGGACCTATTTCTTTATTTCTGCTGAGGCCCTCTCTCTTACCCAGCACAGAGCCTGCAGTAAGAAGGCCTTGAGACGGTCGTTCTCCATAATCAAATCTTTCTTCAGCTTCTCATAATCCAAAGAGGGCAACAATGGCATATCCTGCATCTCCCTACAACACAAACGGGAAAGACATTCATCAAAACTCTCTCTCCTTATTCAGTGCAGCTGATGTTACTGAAGTGAGAAGAGCCAAAACAGGAAGTCTGCTTCAGGAAAAGAGCTTCCACATTTTTACACCTTTGTTATTTTATTACCATTACCATGTTAGAACAACTGACTTTTTAAACTTGGATTTATTTTTTCACTATGCGTGCAGCTCATTTACCATCATAACTTGCAGACACTAAATTCTAACAACTAGCCAGTTGATGATCTGTGCTTTTGAGTGGCACAGAAGAGTACAGTAACATCCTTTTTTGCCCTGTGTGGGCCACAAGGGCATGAGGGCAGCAGTTTGTGGCTCTTAGCGCTCAGTTATAAACAGATGCATTAAAAAGCTGCAGGTCCAACTTCACTTCTAAGCCCTCATGCACACAGAATTGTCTTCTCCAAGGCAAAGGTGGTAGGCTGAATGGATTTTGAGAGGTTGGACTATGCTTGCTTAACATAAGACTTAATACAGGACCACTTTCCATATACCAGTACTATCTTGCTATTTTAACACTGCAACAGAATTTTCCCTTAACAAAATTGCATCCAATCAATGCTTTAATTTTAATATTTAAATATATTCCACTAAATTTTTTTTACTCCTATCTTCCTATCCTACCACTTTTCAAAACAAATTTTATGTTATAATTGTCCCTTTAATTATCTTGTAAACAAGAGAAGGATCAAAACAGCGTCTCAAAAATTTAATAAAACCTTCACCTCAGATATACCATCTCTATTTGATCTTATAAGCCAAAATTTATTAAGTCAGTCACAAAAAAATTAAACTTGAAGCACCCAAAAATCCACATTACCAACTCCCCCTTTTCCTAGATTGGAGAGAAGCAAACCAATTACAACAGGACGACTGTAACGTGTGGAAACAGTAAAAAACAAAACAAAACAAAACAAAACCAAACAAACAGACAAAACCACAGCAAGCAACTCATAGGTGTGGAATGGCAGATTTACTGGATTAGCAATATCGTAATGAAACTAGGATGTTACTGAAACTGCTCAACAGAAGAATACAGATCATACAATATTTGCATACAATGTTCACCGAGATCAGAGGAAGCACACAGGGGACAAGTGATTCCCGTTTGCAGACAACTGGCAGTGCACTTCAGTTTACAAACCCCTCCTCCTCCTCTTCTCTACACGTATAAATGAAGCTCAGCATTGAATACTTACACAGTGGTTAAAGATGGTCTTAACATTGTGGAAGCCTGGAGCAGAAAAAGAAATTAAAGGAAAAAAAAAAAATCACAACAGGTTAGCCCAAATTTCACACCAACAGTGTTACTAATGACATCCACAGTGAATTCTTTCACTGAGGTTCTGCAGTTCTTTTCCTATAAAACCTATGTTGCAAAATAGAAACACAGCTAAAGAAAGAGAGGACTTCAGTGTTTTTCTTTTCCCTTAAAGTGTTTCACAGGTAAAAACCTCTTTCGTTATGATCTGGCTACGTTATCTTCACTGTCATACTCCAAAAATCACCTACACTTGAAGCATTTAAAAAAGTGAGTAGAAACCACCTTCCGAAGTCCCCCAAGGAAGATGAAGAACTTGCTAAACACATTTATTGACTTCAAAAATTTTTATACCTTAAAGTTGCAGTAATATTTCACTGGAGACCCAGCACGTATTACTGCATCCAAAGTTGCTATAATTCTTTGTTTCAACACTAATGTTATCAGACTGTCTGTTGCTACTAATATATACCCCTACATATAACTATTAATATGTAAAGAAAAGACTATGTATTCTAGCATGGATAAAACCAATATGGAAGAGCATGCCATTTCTCAGTGGTTATACCTAGAAAAAGTTCAATTTAAGGCTGGATATTTCCTCCCTAATGCAGTGTGACACAGAGCATATGCAGGCACCACTGCTGAACAATTAAAAACTTTAAAAATATTAAAATCATATAGAAGTTCCATATAAAAATTGTCTGCTTCAGTAAATATTTTTTGCTAGAGCTAATTGTAGGTGAGCCAAGAACCAGCAAATCTGGCATAAGAGTGCTTCCTATCATGCATTCTGATGTCAACTACATGCCATATTCACAGAATATTCCGTGTCATCTCTTTGTGTTGATCTCCCTACTCACTTTCTAAAAAACCTTTCATTACCACTTATGCCTTTAAAACCAGTCTTCTCTTCTAACCTAGCCTCTTTCAATGGGAGCTATATAATCGATGTCTATTGTCAGATTAAAAACTGAGGGATTTAGGAGACAAAAAGCATGAAATACCATAGGGAATATTGAATTACACCAGCTGACGTATTCTTGAACACACTACCTCATGGGTATCCTTCCTAATACACGGAACTGCTCTCTTAGATGTGAAATAAGTTTATACGCACATTGAAAAGCATTTTATATTATGTTTAAATCAATGAATGACTTGTACACAATAGACAATTAACAGGACATACACTTCAAAACCTGTCTTGACAGCTGTTCTCAATTCATAGTTTATTTTACTCAATACAAGTCTTTCAAAGTATCATATCCACCTAAACTGTTTTCCCCTCATTTACTTGTATTCATTTTCCTTAGCATGTTTGATAAATATCAAAAATTAACTTTTGTTTAAACAAAACTGTTTTCCCAGTCAAAACCTATCATCTTGTACCTAAGTGTGTAATGAAATCACAAATAATTTTTGTTGCCTTCCTCAGCACCCTTCTCCATTAAGGGAAATGGGGAAGAAAGTGACTGCAGTACATTAAAACAAAAGAAATGACAGAGCCCTTGAAGATGAGAAGGTGAGACAAAGAACAGTAGCAAGAAAAGAAACAGAGCAGGTCACTAAGAGTAAATAGATGTATATAAAAGCTCTCTGCTTCTCAGCAAAGTCCTTTTTACCCACCAATTCTCTGTTGCCTTAGAAAGAAAAACATGTGCTTTGACCAAAATCTAACTCAAGGATATGTAATTGCTAAAGGTACATGCATCACCCCTCCACACAAGTAAAACTTTTTGGCAAGTGTAAATTTTTGCAAGCTTTTATAAATTTCCAACTACAGAAGTTTCAATTGGAAAAACATTCAGATTTTTTAAAAAAAATCAATCACATCAAGCAGGACAAAGTCCAATGAATTCCCAAATCACTTTTCAAGTCGGCAGATGCAGCACAGCAAAGCATTTAGTAGCGTTTGGCTCTGTAGTCTACCTACACCAAAAAGGCACCACACAGTGAGGCAGACCCTATACTGGGTCTCTGAGGGCAGGACCACCGAGATGGAGAGCCTTGTCCACCACTCATTTTTCTGATCAGACCCAAGTTTACCAGTCTAGAACCTGTACAGGAAGAATGAAGCTTGCTCAGGTTTTTGGTGTTTCTGGGAAAGCAATAAGGATAGAGTTCATAGTACTTCAGGTTCAACAAGGCAAAACAGAAATGGGAAAAGTTTAAGGGCTAGTTTGTCCTTCACTGCACCTTCATCTCTGAATCTACGGTCAGCACCACTGACAAGCAGAAAGAATGCAACCATGTTACAGGCAGAGATTTCCTTTCTTCATCTTCAACTATGATTGCAATTATAGTCATAGATAAGCTAATCTGTATCCGTCCAATATGGCATACTGAACAAGACATTGGCTTGGTTTTCAGGAGATAGGCTTCTAGTCCTGATTCAGCTACCGGCTGCAGACAGAATTTAAACATGTAATTTCACATCTCTGGGCCTCAGTTTTTCTCATCTGATGCCTGTATCTGCTTTCCAATATCTTGAACAAGCTGGTTTTTGAAATCTAGCAAGGAACGGTAGTGTGCAAGAGCTAAAAATTATTATTTTGCAATTAAACAATTGAATGCTTATGGCACAACCACCACAAACAGAAACCCAACAGGTCTAGTGTTTGATTATGACAGAATAATTCTGCAAAATAAGTTAACAACAGCTGATACAGTATAGTAACAACTCTGGTACAAGTTATTTTCCTGTTTTAAAATTTATTTAGGCCTCTATTTTAAGTAATTTTATGAGAACAAGTATTGCAGTAAAATATTGCTAGAGAGTTATATTTCTGGGCATTTCTTGGCAGTCAGGCAACCCAGCAGCTCTCCTGTGGCTTGCAGGGCTATGACTTCAGGGTCTGCGCTACCTTGGGTCAGAGAGCCGAGGCAGCCTGTGAAGCGCACAGCCATGCAGCATGCTGCGGGACAGCATCGCACGCTCTCCAGCTATTGCTAAATGGGTCTGAAGAGACTTTCAATCCATTTAATTTTCAAACAAGTGATCCAAATACAGTACCACCAAGTGCCAATCATTCAATTCAACATCCAGGCTATCTCTCACCATAGACTTCACATTTCATCTTTTTATTCTCGTTTTTAAAGAGGAGAGACATTCGGCACCCCCAGCACCACCTCTGCACCCATTCCTCGGCTGCTTTTGCCCCATGCCTCATTTTTAATGCCAGCAGATTTGACCAGTTGGAAGCAGCAGTCTCGGCAATAGGAAACACTCGGTTACAGACTCGGTGGAAATTAAGCCTGGGGGATACAACCCATACTCTGCTGAAACTTCCATGGCTTCCTTCACATAAACATTTCTAATTAAAAGAGCAAAATACAGACCCATCCTAACATTTCATTTTAACTTAGTTTAATACTCTTATTCCTTAAGCAGAGTGCTCTTCTCCACCTCACAAAGTGCCTTGCCCCACACAAGTAGGGAAGGGTAAATGCGCGTTATGAATTCCCTAGCAGGCAGCCACCAAAGCAAACATACTTCGGCCTCAGCACCTCCTTTTGCATTTCATTAGGTAGTATTTGCTTGTTTCTTTCTGTTTCCCCTCTTTGGTACAGATCTGAGACGTTCCAAGCTCAGGATATTTACCGAGTTACATATCTTTACATAACCTAATCCCAAAAAGCTGTACTAAGCTCTAGTTCCTGACTTGTGCATTAGCTTTAACAAAAGGAAAAACACACCTTAAGTACAGCTGGGTCCTACAAATCTGCTCTTGGTCTTACATCAGCACACTTCATTTAAGATCTATCACCTAGCCAGTGGAAAAAGGTCATCATCTTCGCCATTATCTTTGTACACAGCTGATCCAAAGCCAAGCTTCCACATGCATTACTTCTGGTGGGAGTGCCAGCTGAACCAGCTTTTACACATTGTGAACACATTGCGAATGCATTGCTACCGCAGAAAGCAAAAGCAAGAGATTCTTGGGAACAAAAACCTGCCCTACCACCAAATTAATAACAAAACTCTTTTTAAGTTCTTTGCAAAACTTTAGCCATATGCCTTTAAAAATGGACTCCTATGTTGCAGGTACATGTAAAAACATGAGGCCTTTTAAAATTATTTTTAGGAACAAAGGGATATATTTAACTGAGGAAAAGGTTAATACTGAAGTCTGGAAGTGGGCAGGACCCACTTTGGCCTTTTGTTTTTTTCATCCTCACAGATCCGTTCTTTTCTTTCCTGGTGTACGTTCTCAATTCTAAATGCTGAACTCTGATATCTAGTTGTTTCTCTGGCAATAGTGCAAAAACTCCAACTCTACTGTGCTTTTGAGAGAGAAAGTACTTGGATGCTGGAAAGTTGGGACTTATTTGAAACAGTTGCTTCTAAATAATTGGGCAAAAGCAAGTAAGACCATCAGCACTGTGCATTCGTAGCCCCCAAAGCACTCTATAGAAAGTAAATTCTTAATATTCTTATAAGGTTAGTAGAAACTTTACGATCCTCATCTCCAGGTGATGAATCCAAGGCCACAGACTGAAAGGCAGATAGAGCCAAAGGCACTGCTGACAGGTAACTTCCTCATTACACATCTATCAGGTCAACCACCAGACGATGCCTCAAGCAGCCAAGTTTACATAGCTCCTCTTTACTACCCGTTTCATTAGATTAAAAAGCATTTAATTACTCAGCATTTTCTCCCAAGCCCTTTTCCCAGTCTTACCTTTCCTGAAACAGGTTAAATATTAATTCAACCTTTTGAGTAACAGTATTCCTTAAATTGCCAGTGGTGAATGAAAAAGTATGAAGAACATAGGGCATACATGACTCATCTGCAATACATGACTCCCAACATCCGTGGACTTAATCTTGAACACAATACTTTTCATGCAAAACCTATCTTGAGATAGAATCATTTGTCATAACTGAAACACATGCAGAAACTAGGTGTCTTAAGGAAAGGAAAAGAAACAAACACAAGAAAACAACAGCCAAGCATAGCTCATTCTGGTAGGATCATGGGGTATGACTTATGTTTGTGTTGCTTCTTGCCAAAGCCAAACCAGGTGCCATATTAAGTCAAGTAATTCTGTCACGATGCAGATTAGCCACAGATGGCAGCCCTTCATTTTTGAACGAAGCGAGGCATGAATACGAACAGCATGGAATAAAACAAAGAAGTTCAAAGGGGAAAAAAAAATAAAATCAATATTTATAAAAGAAAACAGATGCATTTCATGTGCAAGCCAAAACCACAATTGATTTTATCAAATGCTGTAGCCCTGTATTCAAACCAACTCCGCTTTGCTATTTGATGTATATATTCATAATATGCTGAAGGCTAAAGTTGAAGGCCAAAGCTGAAGGCCAGATTCTGTCCTCAGTTACCACTCTGAAAACATGCTATAAGAGTTCAGTGTAAATTTGATGCAGACTCCAAATTAATAATCAAAGATATGTGATGAATATGTGAAAAGTAAAGCCAAATTTTGAGCAAATTTGTACATATCATTAGAACTCACAAATTTATGTTGAGCTCATTTGTTATACTCTAATGACAAGACAACTGCTACATGCAGCCTATGATGGGTTAGAATCTGAGCTTGTGTAACCTGGCAGGTCTACTAGGGCTATGCAAATTTATTTCATAAGATGATCTGCAAATGTTTTTAATTAATTTTTTTTCTTATTTATACTAGAGATAGGCTCTTATGAAAACTTCCCACTTGCCATATAAAACAGGTTCTCTGAGACATGTGAATTGTACATAAAAAAGTCACACTGTAATACTATGTGATAACATAATGACAAGACAAAACGTCAGAAAAAGTACAAAATACTATATATAAACAGTGAGGGGAGGCTGAAAGCTATCTATGTATTCAAGAAATGCCTCAGAATTAGAGTCAGATAGCTTTACAAAAATGTTATAAGCAACTCTGTGTTGTACGTTATTACATTCTACATCTTATAAAGTTACAATTAATTAAGGTTACCTGTGTAAGAACAAAAATTTTCTTTAGCAAACATCATTTAATTCATAACTGCTAATCTGTAATCAACTGTTCTCAAAACAGACCATTATGAGGAAACAAAATGCTAAATGTCAAGCAAAATGTCAACCATTATGAAAATTCACATCATTAACACGAACAGGTTGATTGATACAGGTGACTTTTTAACACAGGTGAATGTCAACAGTATTCTCTACATCGGGATAAAAAGAAGCACGTAAGGAATAGTCCATTCCATTCAATAATTCTATGACTATTTCTCAAAACAAAACATTGTTTTAAGTAGGAAGCTGAGCGCCCACAGGGGTTACTGTAATTCCAGGTGATGAATACGTTTGAAAAAAAAGCAGTTTTTCTTGAAAGGCGAAATCTTGTTTTACTCAAAGAAAGTGATAAAAATACAAACATGGATTATTTTAAAGTAGAATACTGATTGATGTTTTTCAGAATTGGTGTCAATCACTTTTATGAATTGATTACATACCGAGTTACTTAGAAGTAGCCTCATTTCCTCTCTTTGCAAAGAATGCACTGACTATGGGCAAAATTAGATACTTATGGTGTACTTGTAATATTGCCAGAATACAAAGTTCCATCTGGGCTACAGAAGTCACAGGCAGTACACAGAATACCGTTTTGCTTTTTCAGTTTTCAATGAAAGTGGATCCATTTTAATTACATGAAAGAATTCTATAATCTTTACTACAGAAAGAAAATTTCACTTTAGAAATTAAAAATACAAATACATAAAATACAATGCAACTCTGAAGAGCACCACTCAATTTGTTGTATTATCTTAAGCAATAATACTTATTTGCTTTGTCAAAGGTGTTGTGGGATCAGCTGGTGTCGGCACACTTCAGAGACACTGTATACTATATACACTGATGTTCATGTAGAAGAAACAATTGCTTTCTGCACGCTATAAGAAGCTGTGTTTCATGTAAAAAGTTGTGGACAAAGCTGCTGTTTTGTTGACATGCTGTGTTATGTGTATTACAAAGCCATAAGGTTACTCTATTGTTTTCCATGCAGAAATTCCAAGCCTTGCACATTTTCTGGCACTTCATAAACCATACAGTTAATGTCATGACAAGTTAAAATGCACAGAAAGTTGTTACACTGTGAAATGAAGAGAAATACAGACTGTGACAGACTGAGCAGGCAATGTGAAAGGATATAAAGATATAGACACTTACATATCCGTCATCACAAGGGCTCATAGAGTAATATCCCTTTACGGGCAAACAGACACACATTAAAATAAAGAAGATTAAAAAAAAATAAGTTAACAGAAATAAATCACAGAGAAATGCACAGTTCTAAAAAACCAACAAATCAAAATTAGCTAAAAAATTAACAGACCATTAGCTTTGAAAAGAAAAGTATAAGCACCTTCTCCCAATCCACATACTTGTATGTTTTAGAACTGAAATCAGTGTGTCTCTCTTGTGATATATTTACAAGTTCTCGTTTCAACTGCTGGCAAGCATACCTAGTCTGCACATTATTCCATTATAACTGTCAGTTAGAATAGCTACATACCAAGCACTGACACATTTACGTGAATATGACTTCTCTTGTTCGCTACACTGAAGCAGCTAAGAGAGAGATACCAATGAATGTGATACTGATCAGAAGATCTCAACTTCTGAGAAAGCAGCTGCAAGTATTCTCCATACTTGCTTTGATTGGAGTTTCTCACCAGCAAAAAATGAAAACAGAGAGACAATTTAAGGTGTTTCAGCAATATTATCAATTCCTCATCCCAAAAGGCTTCAAGGATAAATTAAGAAAAAGTATCTGGAAGGAAACCTAAGATTTAGTTACTAAAATAAAAAATTGTGATAATTCATGGTTTGAGTAGTTTAGTACAAAATATGCCATGTTCTCTTTAATTAGACTAAAGTATTTAACTTAGAACAGCTTTGTATCTAAAAAGAACAGTCTTAATTCAAAATAAAAGTACTCAGTTCAACACAATGAAATAAGACCAACATTAATTATTCTGCTTCTAGTCTTTTTGTGCAATACTGCCAATACTTAGAGCACATATTTGTGCAGATGAATAAGCACATACACACTGTATTTATCAGGTTCCTCTTTAACTGATATATATAGCCTTATACAGAAGGTATAAGAAAATTGCCACTCTTCACTGTGAGCAGAAAATAAAGTTCTTTCTATTCTTTAAGCAATTTTAAAAATCTGATGTTATTCTTTCTATTACCATCATACTCAGAATTCCCTGATGTGAATGAGTATTTTAACTTTCACAGTGCTATACACACATACAGACAGTTCCTGGTGAAGACATTTTAACATTAAATTTAAGACAAAGGACAATGTTGATAGACACCAATAAGTGAGTAAAAGAAACAAGGTGATAAAATGTCCTCTCATGATATAGGTTAACACACACATGACCCGAGCCAGTGAAAACATATATAGGCATCAAGACAAAGATGACATTAAAGGGAAGTTTTAACATTAAAAGAAACCACAAAAGGTTGAACCAGACAACCTTTCAAGGTCCCTTCCAACCTGGTCTATTCTATGATTTGAGGACAATAACGGGAAAAGTTTGTGGAAACCCCTACTGATGGCAACACCTTCCCTTTAGGAGGTGAGGAATTTATGCAAACAAAAAAACCTGGCCAAGTTGCTGCAAGTAGTTTTATCACCTGCAGCAACTTGTGAAAAAGGCATCATATATCGTAACAGCAGGAAAAAAAAAGAACTTCTCTTTGCTAACATAGAGGTAGGTTTGTTTCTTCTTTACCATATGTAAGTGGTAACATATAAGAATCATCTCATGGACGGGGATGGAGAATACTGAAATATTTCATCCTAAGAAAAGCTTGCTTAGGGTAGATGCTGTTTGCTGTAATGTGCATATTATTTTTAAAAAAAGTACATCCGCCTAGTGCTTGGTGAATCCACTCTGAATGATTCAGAATAATAAAAAAACCAAAACAAAAAACTTCTGTTACTCTGTCTTCTGGGTCTCATGTGGTCTCCTGGTGCAGAAAACTCTTTCACAAGTAAGAAACAGAATACCTGCCACCAACTATTACAGCTTGACGGCATGTTCACCTTTGCAGTAAAAAGCATGTTTGAGGAAAAAAGTACAGAACGTAAGAAAAAAAAAAAGGAGCCCATGCTAGTCTTTACAGCTATTCCAGAAAATTAAAAAAAAAAAATTCTTCCTTGTTCACAGTTTGTAAATGACAGTTTAACTTTACAGAAGAGCTGGTGCTTTTGTCCAGTGATAGAACAAAACCAAAAAAAAGTAATTTTTCCACAGCTTCAAGAGTTGTGCCAAAAGAGACCTAAAACTTACAAAGGATATTAATTCACCTAATTGTAGCTACAGGTAAATATAATCAGACTGAATGGCAGTAAGAACATAATGGGAATTTATTCTATTCCATGCCACTGGAGCAATATATGCAAACAACTATACAGCTTTCTAGTCACAGAAAGATTCTCCAGTGGTTAACAGACTTCTTGACTATTGACAGAAACTACGCATCTGAAGAAGCAGTTCCTGTTTTCCCTTTAATCCGAAGTTTAGAGAATCTTACTACATTATTCCAAATCCAAGAAATTCCAGGAAGGTGTACATCTTACTTGAATTAGAAAACCTATTTGTGGGCCTATGTATAGCCTATGCTACTTTTGATGAGGAGCTAATGTACAACGCTTCAGTGATAAATCATAGAATCACAGAATGCTTTGGGTTGGAAGGGACCTTTAAAGGTCATCTAGTCCAACCCCCCTGCAATGAGCAGGGACATCTTCAACTAGACCAGGTTGCTAAGAGCCCCATCTAGTCTGTCCTTGAACGTGTCCAGGGATGGGGCATCTATCACCTCTCTGGGCAACCTGTTCCAATGTTTCAATACCGTCATTTTGAAAAATTTCTTTCTTATATCTAGTCTAAATCTACCTTCCTTTAGCATAAAACCATTACCCCTTGTTCTGTCACAACAGGTCTTGCTAAAAAGCCTGTCCCCATCTTTCTTATAAGCCCCCTTTGAGCACTGGAAGGTTGCTCTAAGGTCTCCCTGGGGCCTTCTCTTCTCCAGGTTTAACAGCCCCAATTCTCTTAGCCTGTCTTCACAGGGGACGCACTGCAACCCTCAGATCATCTTCATGGCCTTCCTCTGGACTCGCTCCAACAGAAGAGCCAGAATCCTCTTGGCTTCATGATGTGTATTAAACAGAAAATTGCAGGCACCAAAAAAACCTACAACACATGCTTCTTACCCATCAGACAAAACACTGTTACAAAGAAAAAAAAAAAGTAAAAAAAACCCAACCAACTTCTTATCTCAAGAGTATTAGCAATGTAAGGAACTATGATAGATCACTGTATTTAAAACTATTCTTTTCAAATTTGCCATTACCCACATCAGCTCCCTGTCCAAATGAACATTAGAAAGTCAAGAATCTGATTAGATCTTCAAATGAATGTTTCCTGAGCTTGCCAGACCTGCTGCTCTGACCTCCTGTTCTTAGATCCAGACCTTTTGCTCTGACAATTCTCTCAGGTTTCTTATTGCCCAATTCGGGACCACAGATGTCAAATGACACGATGGAAGATGGCAATAACATTGAAATGCAGCTAGGAAAAAAGCCTTATGGTAAAATAGAACTTTAGAGAAGCCTTGGAAACATCTTCTAACTATAACACAGTAGTGTGGCCTCTCTCCCACTACATGTAGCAGATGCATCCTGTTAATGGATTGTAGATCAGGCTCACAAGTGACCCAGGAGGTTACAGAGCTGGCAAGAGGCATGAAGTTGCTCTGCAAAAGAAGATCCAAGGCAACTTAGCGGAGAGCACAAAGCAACAGCCAACACCAGAAGCCCTTGCTAAGTAAGATTTCGTGGGTATGATTACACTGGGAAAGTCTTTTGGTTAAGAGATGTCATTGCCTCAGGTCTTAAAGCCAGCTTGGTAAGAAAGACTCATTCTGGGATTTGTCCTCCCGATACAAATTTCTTCCAGCATGAAAGGACAGGCCTCCAGCCACAGAGTCATGAGCAAACCAGGAAGCTGATGGTTGTACAGTAACAGCACACATTAGTAAGTGATACATGCTACCTTTATTGTAATTTCGAAGCCCAAGATCTCAAGGCTTTATATTATACAATACTACTTTCCTGACATCAAAAACTGAGCAGAGTACAATGCACTGGGAACAAAATCAAGTTTGCATACAAATAACGCTACCAAGGATATAATCTGAGGCATACTCTTTAATTTCCTTGGGCAATACTTCATTTTGGTTATAGCACTGGTACAGTCCTTGCTAATGGTTATTCTGGTTATTTCCTTGCTAATGATTTTCTTTTTTTCTATTTAGAGATACTGATCCGCCAAAACTAATTTATTTTAAGGATGATGCGAGCGAGATAGGGACGGCTCCTGAACACTCAAGG
>NW_009595445.1:70812-72758 GCF_000690535.1 Cariama cristata
GGGGGGGGGGGAACAGAACAACCAACAACAAACCACCATATTTAATGGCTGCCAAAACTCTTTAGACATGGTCTTTTTTTTTAAACCTCTTACTTATCTTGCCTATATAATGACCTAATGGTAAGGATGAGTAAAGAAGCTGCCCCTCTGCTAGTCTCTTCCCTCTACAATTATACAGGTGACTGCCCCTTACAGCAGAACGAGTTTTGTGAAATGGAGTAACTGGAAAGACCACACTCTAGTGTCTTTAATTAGTTATGAGCAAAAAAGTGAAGGGACCTTCCATCACAAATCCAGCACAGATGCTGCAAACTCATGGGGTTTGCTACGTACTCTGGGTCACAATGCCTCCAGCCTTATTCCAAAACTTATGCGAAAACCTGAAACCACTTAAGGATAGAACAATAATGTCTAAGTGTATAACAAGGAGGTATTTGGAATCCCTGAAGAAAAAGTAATGCCTTAGTAGCCTAGTGGCAAACATTCAGAATTTGGTTTTTAGTCCATCTCATCTAGCTTCCTGGATCAACAAAGCCAGGGAGTGGTTAGAAATACTTTGGGATGACAAGGAAGGAGTCTCATTTTTCTTCTCAGAAGATGGACTACATATATTTTTTCTTCTTACACTTATCTGTGTTTCTACGTGTTTGCTATTCATGTATAAAACCAGAACTCTCTACACGGGAAACAAACAAGAAAATATGATCAATCAAGTGCGGACGAAAGGACAAGATGAGGAAACCTGGTTACGATAAAGCGAAGGTCTACAAGCAAAGACTGTGATTAGCCCTCCAAAACTTGGCTAATGCCTCAGCCTAAGTGTGTGGGTCTGCTTATAGAAACAACATTAGAGTTCAACCACAGTAGCTACTATGACCTCACTGTGAAGGAGTGACCTAAACCAGTCGAGAAACCCTTAATCTAAACAGTCTCAGTGCTATAGCTGTCCTGGTCCTTCACTACAGAATTTTGCTGGCACAGCAACTACCTCAAATAGTGTGGCTGAAGGAGCCATAAAGTCACACAGAAATAGTTACACTAGTAAAGCCTAGTATAAAAATACACAACTGTGCCAGAAGAACACAGCTTTACTCAGTTTAACCTGGCTAATTTGGGACAGAAGGGAGGCAAAAATTTACTTCCAGGAGGGAAAAAAATCCACCACCACTAAATCCTCTTTTTCTGACCTATCTACATAGCTGGAGACTGTGCTAAAGTGGCCATAGTGGCATAAGTATAGTGCAAAGGGGCTTCCAGAACAGAAATGCTTTTAGAGACACTTTTAGAGAAGTAGGAGTAAATAAACATGACGCATAAGATCAACAATCATTTCACACTTGAGCATCTTTTAGTAGAAGGAAACAGTGGAAGTATGGCTGCAAGAGATTTTGAGCAGTCACCTAATCTGTCCTGGAGGAGCAGCCAAGCATCAACCATTCCTTGTAAATGGCAACCATTTGTCTACCTTGTTCTTAAAAACCTCCAGTGACAAGAGATTCTGGCTGAAATACTGTGCTTATACACTGCTGCTTACCTACTTCTTTAATGATCACTTATCGTTCTTAAAACTCTTAGAAGTCTTTTTTTTCATAGATAAGGAAACAGATGCCTATACCTAAAGGCTAAACTGTACAAGGACAGATGTTTATGCTAAAATAGCATATGTGATAGGGGTACAGAGACACATGCAGTCTAGCAATAATCCACCCATCTTCTACCAGTGAAGACACAGCTTCAGCCACTTCTGCACAGCAGATAAAGAAACCTATCAGCACCTTGCCTAAGGATGACACTCTTCCCTCTGCCGCCTTCCCAAAAGGGTTTGAGAGATCAGAGGATCAACTTATGCTAGAAAGAAAAGAAATAATAAGAGTAAAACCCTGAGCAAATGGAGCACCTTGAAAGCACAGGAGAAAATGCACTTGGGTCATAACAACCCCATGCAA
>NW_009595446.1:0-4142 GCF_000690535.1 Cariama cristata
ATTAAGCAGGCATTCTTTGCAGCGCTGGGTAGCACTGGACCGCACTGGGGATCGCTCCACCATGAGTGCTCCAACGATTTGGTAAACTTTCAGAGATTATATTGACGTGCAGAAAACGGACCCCACAATCTGTAAGACTGTACAGTAGGTGTGTTTATTCGGCGCCGGGCAGCACGGGGGTAGCCCCACCAAAGTCGTGCGCGCCGCACGTGGCAACCGGCTTCAAACTTATACAGGTCAGTGTTATATATACATGAGATTTCCCAACACGCCTATACGTACGGATGACCTATCCCCGCTTTGTATTGAAATTAGTTCCCAGAGGTCATTTCCATGGACTCCTCCCGATTGCGCTTGCGCAGTGCCTCCTCGTGGTCGTCGAGGGTCGTGGAGATGAAGGCTGATGGCTCCTCTTCATCACCACTAGTAATCTCTTGCTTCAGGATAGGTTTTAACAGGTCCTTAAGGCAAGTTTCCGATCTTTATCGGGGGCTGTCCTTTGTGAGGAGCTGCAAAGCTTCCTGCCTCACTTAATTTACAGGTTAGTTAACAAATCATTAAGCCGCACCTTTGAGTCACACCTGCCAATTCAATTCCTGGGGCCATGCAACATCTTATCTGTTAAGATTCCTTTAACTCCTTCTCTCAATATACTATAAAGTTATACATATTGATAGGCTTTCTGAGAGCTTGTTTACATAAACATGAGAATTCCTGAACCTCATTAATATATGCACAAGTCCGATACACATTCGCAGTCCCGGGGCCTCCTTATCTTACAGCCATACTAGCTATCCCCAAATCACAAAGGCCCCTGTCCAAAGCGAGACTGTCCTGGAGCCTCCTCACCTCACAGCCATTCCAGCCATCCCCCAAAGGCCCTTCCTTTGTTTAGTTGAGTAACTAAGATATTTGTTTGGGGGACTTTTAACTCCTTCAGTAGGACACCTTTTGCAGAGAAGGCCTAATGATTGCCTCCTAACTGAACAATTATTTCATAATTTTCTCTCATTTTAATCTATAGGATAATGTGAAAGGTTTCTCCCATCACTAAAATGTAGACCTTTGAAATACTACCTCTTTGAAACTGAGATAAATATATGGATTTATAATCCTATATCAATTAGGACATGGGTCAACCATTGTCAAGTCAGTTTAACTGTTAAACAATGAGCAGATCAGGTCTCAATTTTCTATTTCAGCTTCCATGTAAGAAAAATCACTTCTTTTAAAGGATTAATTGTTCTATTTAGTCCACATCATCATGCTAAAATAGATTCAACATACCATTATATTTCCTAGGTTAATGTTTTCTTGTCTGCAGTTGCCTTACCCATATATGTTTTTTCATTCAGAAACATTTCACAGACAATGAAAGCAAGTTAGGTAGTATTATTAATACCACATAACTATAGAGTAATCTTGGGTAAAGGGACACCTGGAGCTCCCTAGTCCAACCCTCTGCTCAAGGCAGGCTAACATCAATCAGGATGCTCAGAACCATGTCCAGTTGGGTTATGAGTATCTCCAAAGATGGAGACTCTACAGTCTCTCTGGCCAACCTATTCCAACAATTTTGCATTCTGACTTTTTTTTTTCCTTATGTCAAGTCAGAACTTCCTGTGCTCCAGCCTGTGTCTGTTGCCTTTTGTCACATCACTTCATACCTTCCAGAAAAGTCTGCATCCATTTTCTCCAGTCCCTTACCTTAGGTAATCATAGAAGAAAAAGACAAGAGGGAAAATAAAGCTGTATTTGACACAGGGTTTCTAGGGAGTTTCTTTTATTTTTTTCTTTACAGTTTTCCATGCTCTTCACTTAAAAGTTATCAAATTGTTATTGATTATCCCACTTACCTTTGTCTTCTATTTCTGACAGTTGCAGAGATAAAAAGCAACCAGCATTTGGTGAAGGACAGATGCAAAATTTCTTTTCCAAACTATTCAGATTCTCTAAGCCTACAAATTAGACAGAACATCCTGAAAAATAAACCTATGTTTTCTCATAAGATTTTCCATTCTTTTTGTTTGTACTCAAACTGTAAATAAAAGCTGTGCAAGAACGGTTTTTCATATGTTGTTCTGCCCATTCTTCTTCAGGCCTTCACCTGAACCATAAAAATAACAAAACACTAACACAAAAAACAAATTTAAGGTTGAGGTTTCATTCAAGTTTGGGCAATTGTTTGTGTGACTTTTTACTTTTTCAACAGGATTAAGCTACCTCTAACTGCATTGTTCCCCTTTGATCCGTGCTAAGCAGGTTCAGAGGTTTCCTTCTTTCTCCCAGCTTCTCTCTTTAATTTCTGCAGGATGTTTTCAATGGTATGCATTTCCGTTTTTTACCAGTGTACTGATAACTAGCTTATTTCCCTGATACAAAACACTGAGAAAATGCAGAGTAAAGCAAACCCCTTGCTGATGTTTGGTTTGTATATGCCCGTGGATACCACATTTCTGTTCTGATTTAACCTTATTCTCTTACCACTTTTTGCAATAGCTTTCTTAGAGAATTGTGACATTGCAAATAGATTTCAGTTCTACAAGACTGCATTTTATTTTTCCTTGTACTTCTAGATCAACAGATGGTTTTTCATTCTGTTTTTTGAGTTCCTTGTTGTTCTGGTTTGGCTGAAACAGGATTATTTCTGCTTTCAGTAGATTTCCTTTTTCTTCAGTTAGGTTTTCTTAGTAACTGCCCTGTCTGAAGCTGACCACAGGTTTCAGGCAGCGCCTGCTGTCACAGTTGATGGCGGTTCATGTCTGTAGTTGTTGCTGGGGCAGGAGCGGGATTGTTATGCAGAAAGGCCCACGGGTGGGTGCTTGTTCCCTGCGGGCTCTCTTGGGCTCCGCTGGGCTCCTTGTGGGGGGAAGGCGGAGGAGGGGTCACACCCCCAGAAGCTGCAGACGGCACAGGTGACCCAGGCCTGACCAAGGCAGTATTCTGTCCCACCCACGGGAATACTCGGTATAAAGTTCGGGGATCACGGGGGTCAGCCCTCTCCTTCCGTCATGGCCCACATCCCGGTGGGACTCTGCTCACTCCCCTCCCTCTGACCCTTACTATGCACCCCTCAATCCGTTTTCCCACCTGCTGTGGAGCTGAGTTCTGGGACGTCCGGGTGCCCGCCCTGCCCTGTGAGCACTGCGAGCTGCTGCGGGGCGGTACGTGGTCCTGCGGTCATCATCAGGAAGAGCAATATTGGGTTTGTATATTCTAATTTCTATTATTAGTAGTATTAGCTTTAGTATTATTTATTCCCTTTTCACTGTTATTGTTTTATTAAAGTTTGTTTTAAGTTCCAAACCATAAGTCTCTTTCCATTTTCTCCTCTCCTTCCCCTTCTGGGAAGGATGGGGTTAACACAGAGCATCTGCCATCCAATTTAAGTGCCGCCTCAACCTTGAACAGTGACAGACTTTTGGCACCCAACGTGGGGCACAAGTAGCTTCACCTTGAAAAGCCCTGGATTCTCCATCTGAGAGATCGGAGTTCGAATCCACCCCCTGGTGGGCTGAGCCAAGAAGGCATCAGGTTTCTGTCTTTCACAGTCTTTAGGGGTTGGAAATTAAAACAAATTTAATAATCCTGATTTCCTGGGTGTTGGAGGCAATTGTACATTATGTCTTTTCACAGTTTTATTCAGAGTTAAATGTAATGCTGCCTTCCCTGCGGTATATGTTGTTGACTTTTGTTGTGCATAAACAGTTTATCGCTGCTGGGCGTTGGGTGATAAGCATGGTTGTGCTATGGGTTTTGGCACTGATTTACTGTGCGGTAAGATGGACAGTTATTGTCCAATTGTTTATGTTTATAGAGTGACAACAAGCAGCTCAGGCCGTGAACCGATAGTAGTGGCTTTATCTGTGTCTTCTGGGCTAGCAGATTTTGTTAGTAAACATATTCACAATTTTACTTGGGGAAATGGTACTTCTCCCTTCGCTGTGAAACTGACTGCACCAAATTTTTGAGAATTTTGGATATTCTTGGGACTGTCAAACCACCACAGACTTATTATCATGTTCTCTGAATGTTTTCTTGGTGTGGTATATTATTAAACGTCAGTACAGGTGTAGGTGCTGTGAAGCAATCTCAACTCCTACCATGTGTGCCAAAGCCACCCCATCCCCCACCACAGCCAA
>NW_009595446.1:4711-4943 GCF_000690535.1 Cariama cristata
GTTGAAAAGACCCATTTAGGGAAGACATTGCATGTCATCCATGGAAGTGGAACACCATGGAGAAAAGTATCCAGTATCAGAGGGAATTAGCTATGCAGGACATGACTTATGCTAACGTAGACGATCCACTCCTACCCACCAACCTAGATGTAGTTCGATGCACACGACCCATGTGGTGGAAGGTGTCGCAGGGTGCACCACGGTCGTATGCCCATACATTGGCAGTGATGGA
>NW_009595447.1:0-35803 GCF_000690535.1 Cariama cristata
CCGGGCTGGTTCCTCGTTAGCACCACATGAACGCCGGTAAAAGCCCCGTTGCAAACCCGCACTTCAGGACTCGCTCTGCCTCTGTTGTGCTGTAACTGCAGCACCCCTCTTTACAGTCAGGCTTCTGGCGGTGGTTTACTGATAAGCCAGAAGGAACCTCAGCTGGACTGTCGTGTTTCCAGAAGGGGATGTGGAACTGGCAGATTGAGAGAAGCTGGGAGAGTGGTTGTTAAATTAGGTGTATTTAAAAGTTACCTTGAGACACTGTTTACAGGGCATCTCAGAAAGTGCAACTTTTATAGTTCTTCTGAAAGCAGAACAAATCAACCCTAAATTTGTCCTTATGCTGGAGAAAATCGGCTAGTAGTTAGGGTTAGGAAGAGGGTAGGACGTTTACCCAGTGGAATTACACTCAGCCTTTCAGTGGCACAGACTCCCTACAACAGACTGGGCCTCTGAGCGCAGAAGTATGATCAAACATCACAGAAAAAAGGCTTAAAGCACCTGCAGTCCCCTTCACCAGCCCCCTCCAGAACAGAGTCTTACAACTGTCCTTCCTGATCCCCAGTGGGACTGAAAAGAGCTTAATGCAGTCACTGCCTGCGAAAGATCGTGAAACTGTAAAGCTTTTGGTGACACAGAAGTATGGTAGTTGCAGTTGAATTTTGGTGTGTGTTTACCAAAGTAGGTGTCAAAGTCCTCTATTGTCTTTTTCTTATAAATTAACTTTGGTGGGCAGAATATTAAGCAAAGAAAGTTGCAGAAAATGGAAGAAATGAACACTCATATTTTTTAGGAAATGAGGGGGATTAGAAGTTCCGCACCTAGCAAAAGTGTTTATTTTCTTGGTAGTATTATACCTTTTCCTGTCATATATAGCTGGGCTTAGCAGTTGAAAAGGAAACTCATATTTTTCTGTTTGTGCTGTTAGTACCTCTTCTGTGCTTTCTAGCAATTGAGCTGTTAGAAGTGATCTTTCTCCTTTGAGATTTAATACCTTGCTCTATTTAAATGTCAGGCACAGAGAAGGTGACAATTGTGTCTGTTCCTCGTAGCAGGAGTCTCAGCCACAGACTTCAGGAGTAGGGGAGGACCAGCTCAGGAAGTAACCCAAACTTCCTAGGTGTGCTTTTTTGTAGCATCAGTACTTACACCTGAAGATTCCTGTATTAGTAGTCAGTCTGTAACAAAAGCTGTGGCTTGTTTCTAAGTATATATATATGCAAGCTCTTGAGGCTTTCTTTTTCTTTGGACTGATCTGTACTTCCACTTAGAAAAAAAAATCAGGGATGCACAGATTGCAGGAGAGTATTTGAGTATTTTAAACATTACTTTAGGCAAATTCATCCAACATTGTTGCTGATTTACCTTACAGAGATTTTTTGTTAGCTGCTGAGTCAGGGACACAGCTAGAATATGAAAACATTTGCTTGGAGGTTTCTTTTTTTTTTTTTTCTGTTTATTAAGGTTGGGGTTGTATGTGAAGTTTAAATTCCAATCAGGCTTTTCCAGTTGGAATAAGATTTTGGAGCAGTCTATCTAATCTGGGTAGGTTTGTTCAGCATGCTATAGGAAACAGAAAATGAGGAGGTGTTTTATTATACTTTCGTGAGCTCCCTTATAAAGTAGGCAAATAGTTGTGTGTATCTTACACATTTTACACATTTGGTTTTGGTGTAGGTTATAGTGATTCTAGGAGGAGCACTTGAGCTATCGGAATGGATCATACCCTAACCCGTTAGTAAACAAGCCTGTACATGTGCTCTGCGAGAGATGCACTGTGTTTCTCATTGTTTCTGCCTCAGTCATGTGAGACATACTTGTTTAAAAGAGTTTCAGATAAATTGTTGATTGGGATGCCCCAAATCAAGAGATGTTCAGGACACGTTTAAAATAAAATTTGTTTAACCCTGAGAGAAGGAGTTAAGGGAATCTTAACAGATAAGATTTTCCGCATGTCAACCCTACAAAAAGTTCCTTAGAAAAGCATGCCAAGTGATTCTTTGTGCTGCTCCAATTTCATTATGGGTTTGTGCTACTCAAGACAGTATCTTCATAAGGAATGCAGAGGCATGTTTTCTATTTAGCAAATGGTGCAGGAATGAGAAAATTCACATTTTTATAATGTTTTATAAGCTCATCTTTAGAAGTTCCTTCAGAGCAATAGTCTGTACCAAAAAAGTGCCAAGGAGATTTTGAACACTACTTGTTCCACATCCTCAGTGGCCTAAACTCCATTTTCAGTCAGGCTAAGGATAGTATTACAACACAACTGAGTAAAGATGAATTAGACGCTTATTTTAAGATTGAAACAAACATTTTAAGGTTAATTGTGTTAGTGTCCCTTTCTGTTCAAAACTTCAATGTTGTCATTACAGTTACATAATGTTTCTGAAATATTTGGAGCCCAAGGATTTTAAGTCTCACATCCTTTTGATTAATTTTTGTTGGATAAGGGAAAAGAAACATGTCGGGATACTAAAGGTTAAGGTTCTGCAAATAATTCTTTTTTAAACTCGAGGCTTTCGTTTCATCTTAAAGCTGTGTTCTTTCAAGTGTCTCAAATGATATTTCATCCACTACTGCTTTATCAGCTACTGAAGCCGACTAAACTTCATCTATAAGGAGACGTTAAGGCTTGAGAAAGGAGCTGTTCATGGACAATCCTGGTAACTGAAGCTTTCTCTTTAGAAATAAACAGTAAATCACTGGTATTGTAAGCTTCACCAGTATGTGTTAACCCTGATGTGTGGAGACTTACTGCTTCCAGAAAGGAAGAATACATAAGCTTGTCTGTGCCATCCAGTCTTCTGTTTCTTGTTCATTCTTTAAGATCTCTGGTTGCAATTTGAGGTATTGTCCAGTTGGATTATACAAGCCAGTTCCCTCTGGGACAGGCTGTTGGGAGCCGTGGGCTTTTGGAAGTGTTGGAGCTAAAAGACAGGCCGCATGGCACAGAGCCAGGCAGGGATTTGGCAGATCTAGCACACTGGGTTCTAATGGAACTTCAAAGTCAAGGCTACCTGTGATGACCACCTTGATTTTTATCACAAAGGCAAATTCTGGCCAGCATATATCCAGAATTTCCCCCCCTCAGCTTTATGAAATGTCTGCAGGCTATCTTCATTTTTTTAAAAAAATGCTCTAGTATATGCTGTTTAACAGGTTGAAATTGTGGCATACTACTCTTTATAAAATACATCCTTCTTAGCTGGCTAAATCCTAGAGTACAGGCTGTAGTTCCCAAAAGTTGTGGTTGCTGACTTAATGCGTCATGATTAAAGTCCTATTGATAAAATAATTCCTTGTTCTTTGAGTGATAGAAAGAATCTGGCAAACAGAACAAAAATGTTTTGTAACTGTTATGTCACTGTAAGAAATGGTGGAACTAAGATTTTACATAATGATAGGCAAGGACATTCCATATCCAAGTCCATGAATCGTGCTTAGTAATAACAAAATTCCTTTTCTTTTGATGAACTTCCTCCTGTGAACTGATAAATTAATTGGGTATCTTTAATGTCTACTTTAGGCTGCGATTTCATAGTGTTTTACATATACTGAAAATTTTCTTCCTTTATGCCATAGTTTTTTCTCTTACTATATCTTTCAGAAAGCAGCAGGAGCAAGGAACAGTTGAAAACAAACACATTCCTTTTATAACAAATACTCCTTTATGTATCATTGCACATTTTAATTTACAAGCTTTTTGAGCCCATATGATATCAAAATTCTTGGCTTTTATTCAGGCCTCGTGGCTGTAACTATATTCCTTTCAGAATGGCCCAAAATGTAATGTGTCATTATCTGGCCAAATTGCAAGTAATATAAAATTATGAGTTGTTAACTGTCTTGTCTCCTGACTGTTGTATTTAATGCTGTTGCTAAACAAATACAAATGAAGTTATTGGTTATTACATGGAAGCGATATTCTTTGATATCCAGAGGAAAGTGTAGTGCTTTTCTCTGTCTACTACTTGGACACTCACAACACTAGAGATAACGGGAATGCTGGGTTCCCAGCAAACAGGAATTCCACGTTCTCTGAAAATTTTGTAAAATTGAATGGAGCAGTTTATCCTTGCTGTTCTGTGTATGAATATCAGTTTAGATTGAAATATGTTGCCATGCAGATGTTAGTTTTGTTGCTTTTGGCAAAAACTGTATAGATTAAGTTGCAAGATTGTTTCAGTAAGTTGTCTTAGGAGCAAGTGTTGTGATTTGCCAGTGTACAGAAATGTATATTATTGTTTGCCATTTGAGATGACAGGGTTTAGACACAGTCAGTTGGTTAAGAATCATTTAGTACGGTCTTTGCATCCACCATTTCACTACTGGGAAATCTTATGGAAGTTGCTGTATTTTGAAGAATTCACAGCACAAAAGTGACATTTCTATCTTTGTAAAGGAAGGTACGAGCTATAGGATGTACTTAGTTATCATTAGTGCTGCTTCACAAAAGTAAACCTGAACTCCCGTGATACTTTAGAAGAATCAGGAAAGTACTTAATAAATTATGTAGGAAGTAAGGGAGGGAGAAATTATTTAACATGTCTTGAGGCCATTTGTTAAGCATTAACCTTTGATAAACAATATGTTTATCAATGCAAGAAGAATCCACAGCAAACCATTTGATAATACTTGTTTACTATGCTCTTTGGTCAACTTGTCACTCACCACTTTCAATACTTTGTCTGTTTCTGCAGTTGAAACTCTGCTTTCTTTAAGCCTAATCAGACATCCCAGAATGATCTTCCAGAGACCCACAATAAATTTTACCACCTTCTGTTTTCCTCCTTACATCAAGTTGAAACATTCCTTGTTTCATTTTTTTCTCTGGTGTCTCTCATCTTCCCCTCATGTGCCACTGTGAAGAGCCAGGCTCAGTTGTCTCGATAACCTCCTCATAGGTACTGGACAGCAGCTAATGGGTCATCTCAAATCCCCTTCCCATGCTGAATAAGCCAGTCTCCCTCAGACTCTTCTCACAGGGTATGTACTCGGATTACCTGACTATCTTGATGGCCCTCCACTGAACTTGTCCAGTTCTTCAGTGTCTGTCTTGTACATGGGGCCCAAAACTGGACACTGTATTTTAGTTGGAATCTAGTAAGTGCCGAATAAAGGGGAATAATCACCTCCCTTGATCTACTGGCTTGACTCCTGTCAATACAGCTCAGGATGCTGCCAGGACACACTGCTGGCTCCTGTTCAGCTTGCTGTCTGCAAAGACCCCCAGGCCATTTCAGCACAGCTGCTCCCCAGCCTGTCAGACCCTAGCCTGCCTCCATGTAAGGGGTGAATGACACATACTCCCTGTATACTCCTTCCCAACAGGAAAAGATGAAAAAGCAATTATGAAAAGATGTTAAAGACTTTGTCTAATGTACTTATGGAAAGCTCCAATTCAATGGTGATTATATGGAGTCATGAAAAAAATCGTACAGGAGTTAATAATTGGTTTGGTGCTTTGCTATTCAGTACCAGCCAGTGCTAAGGGCTCTGCTGTCCAAAAAATTAAAAGCTAAAAGCAGATCAAAATAACCAGCTTTTGTAAGTAAATGGGCATTCAGTAGTGAAACAATTAGCACAAGAAAGGTGGCTCCTTGTCTTTGTTCGTTTGGAGTATTCTGTCATATTCCTTCTGAACAATGGGTATTTATTCTCTGTTCTTTATCCTGTCCTCATTTGTTACTGGAGATAGTCCCCCTGAAGGCCTGCTACCAATCTCTTATTTCATAGGTGTTTTTTCTTGGTATCCTCAGATGAATTTAACACAATTCTTCAGCAATCCCCACTTCTCTCTGCTGTCTTACACCAAGATTGTTGCCAAGTAATTAAAAAATCAGGAATTGCTTAAAAAGGTTACTAAATGGCAGAGATGGCTTCCATCACATTATTTATGAAGCCAAAGCACTTAAATCAAGGAAATAATTAAGAACTTTGTATCATATCCTGCATGTAATACACTTATACATAGTACAGTTATTTGGTATTTTGATCTTAATATCTAAATTCTGTTGAGGGGCTTTTAAATGAGAAATACTAAGACTTATTTTTTTTTTGCAAAGAGTTTGCAATTGTTTCTTGTCAAGAGTTGCATACTTGTAAATGTAGTTTAACAGAGAGACTATACAAAATTTTTACTATAAAATGGTTGGTTTAAATTATAATTGTGATTGGTATTTATATATAGTTATCATGCTTCTTTTTCAATAGAATTGTCTGAGATGTATCTCTGTACACCTACTGGAGAAAACAGTGTTTACTGGGAGTCAGAACTGGTATTTTTGTAATGACAATTTTTTTGGTTTTAGTCATATATCAGGCTGATTCATGCTATACAGAAATATTTTTCTTAGAGTTTTCTAAAGATGCTGTCAAGCAAATTAGCTATATTTTGCCTTTAAGAATACATTTTGCTTTAAATTATGTAATTTGGTTCATAATACTTGCGTACTCTGTGTTTGTCTGTAGTATGTGTTCTTAAGGATTTAAAATAAGGCAGTTATTAAAACTTCAATGTGACAGGATGGGTTTTCAAGCCTCCAAATTGTAAGGAGCGAGTTGTTATTAGCCCCCTCACCCCCACCACCCCCCCCAAAGTACCTTTGCACTCTGAGCATGCTGCAAGGCAGACTGATTCGTACTAGCTGAAGCTACCATGTCTGCATAGGTCTGCCAGAGGAGGCTGTACAAGGACTCCTTACTCAGCTTCAGGTGAGGTTATTGGATTGCTTCATGCCCACCTTCAGCAACAAGTTAAACTGAAGGGGCACGTTCATGAATGGTTCAAGACAACTTTGCCATTGCTCTAAAGGATCGTCGCACCTTCCTCCCTGCGCACTCTGCATGCTTTCAGTACCATATGGCTGTGTAATTAGTGTTAACCCTTCAAATAAAAGGAAAGCCCCTATTTTTCAGTTATGTCAGTGAAATAAGCTATTTGGTGAATCAGATTAACAGGTGCTTGTTTCAACGCAGGGAGATTGGAGGGATATGCAGCTGGGATGGCAAGTCTTTGAAGACAGTATTGTCTTAGTTTGGCTTAAGCAAGTCATTAATCCATGCCTATATTTGACTGACTTTCCATGAAACAGAGTGAGCACTCACCTGGCTCGTTCTGCCAGCAGAAGTGATGGGAACAGTGACAAACAGCTGTGTCTGTTAATGTATATGTTTGTAAAAGAAGTATCTGCTTGTGGCTCTAATACATGCTGCAGTCTCAGCAATGAAAGCAAAACCATAACGAACTGAAGATCATGTAAAAAGCTAAATGATTCAGAGTCCTTACACAAAAGAGGAGTGACAAGTAGGGGACCACAATCTTCAAAGGCCTGAGGGACAGAGCTTACCTGGTGGATGTAGGCTGGGAGGAAGACTTCCTGAGAAGGTCAGACTTGTGGTTTGTGCTGTTCCCAACAGGACACTCGGGGCTTCAGCAACTTTGTACATTCAGTCCTGCGAACACACAGACATAAATGCTTGAGTAAAAAATGTGTGGGGGTGCTGTGAGATCTTGCTGGTGACATTTTGAAGTTGCAATGTCACTATTGAAGGGCTGTGGAAATTAGAGAGGACCAGAGAAAGGCAAATATCATACTCTTCTTCAGAAAGGGAAAAAAATCCTGGGAACTACAGGCTGGTCAGACTCATTTTGGTCCCTGGGAAAATCATGGAGCAATTCTTCCTGGAAGAATTAAGTTTGGACCCCACTTTGAGCAGACAGTTGGCTTTATCACCTCCCAAAATCTGTCCCAACCTCAATGATTCTGTGATTCTATGGAATGTACTTATACAGAGGTTTTCAAAATCCAGTATAGAGCACAAGGCCCAAGACTGGCTTGCTCAGTCGCTCTGCAGGTAAATCACTTTTATTTTTGTGAAAAGTGTAAGCTAAAACAATTATTTTTTTTAATTTAAGTAGTTTTAATTCTTCTGTATGCACAGAATTTCTCAGACCTTTCCCAAGAGTTGGCTAATCATCATTAGCCTTGTTTTGCACTTGACCTAATCAAGTATTGAGATTTAAAACTACTTAACAGACACAAAGGTCTAGTGGGAGTCTCGAGTACAGAGAAGATCATACATAAATGTGCCATGAACTTCCTTGTCTCTAGTAGTTGTCTGTTGACAGCTCTAAATCATCATCTGTTCCATTAATAATCATTGCTTTGTGGGTTTCTATTTTCTGAATCCATTACAGTCCCTTCCCCTTCTCTGAGAAAATTCTAACCAGGACTGAGAATTACTTTTTCATTGGATTGATTCTTTTTAAGCTGTACATATATCTTTGGTATCTAAATGCTTGGTTAGCACATGAAAGTGATCTGATCAGTACAGCCTTTTCCAAAGTGAAGGCTGCTCCTCAAACATGCAGCAGTCGGAAGATACAAGCAAAATACTAATGTGCAAAAAAAATAGATGGAAAAATGACTCCATATTATTTGGTATAAAATATCACTGGCGTGTTGTATTAAGTTGTTGTCAGCTCTTCAAAATATAGAGGTTCAGAGAGAGGCGAAATAATAACTAACATGTCCACAATATGGGAAGATTAAAAAAAGCAGGAGTATTTGCTTATGTCCTGTCTTAGTTAAGAGGAAATGCAGAATATATGGAATGGCACAAGAAGACAAGCAGTGGTGTCTCATTTATCATTTGGGGATAGAGAAGTGAAAGTGCAACAGAAGGACAGAAAAGATAAAATTTATAAAAGGAAATTCTTTGGTTTCGTTGCTACTATATATTGAAGCCAAGAGCTTTGAAAAATTCAAAAAGGCTTAGATTTATATGGAGGATGAGAACATCTACAGTTACTTTAGATTAAAAGCTCCTGCAATATAAACTGTCATGTTCCAGGACATTAGACAACCTATAAAACAAAAGGATTTCAAAAGAAATTTTCCCTATGAGCAGGATATTGTGTTTGTCCACTCCGAGTTATTTGGCTTCTTCCTCTGGAACATCTAGTACTGGGAACTCAAACCCTGATACTAAACTCATAGTTCTTATGCTGCTGGATTTAGGCAAAAGTATGTAAGCTAAGCATTTCTTCATCCTGCCCAGATGTAATGTCTGTTCTACTGCCCAAACAAGGACAGGTGACTAGACTGACTGGATTTTTGACTGACTGGCTTTTCTTTTATACGTTATTTTATACATTTTATGTTTTATATTTTTTTTTAATTATCTCATATTTCCTTATAAAACACCATTAGTGCTCTCAGATGATACTACTACATCCTGCTCCAGTTGTTACTAGCCCTGCAGCAGATCTGGCAAAACCATGTCAGTACCACGGACAATATGCTAGCAAAAACCCACCTGTAGTTTCAGTGACACACCAGATGATGAACTGGAGTGGCTTGGCTATGGGCTAACATCTTGTTTTGCTAACTCTGCTAGAGAAGGTGACAAAGGGGTAGGGCTGGACAGACAAGTGAGCATTTCATAATCTGCCACAGAAGGATGCATCAGAACTCACCTGCAGGAGCCCAGACTGTCTCAATTGACACTGATATAAACTTTGAGCAGCCAAGTGCAAAAAGGTTCTCCAGTGTATATTATTACCCTTAAATCATGAACAAAGGGCTAGGAAAACATGATGCCAGGATGTATTACGTATAAGGGAGATTTATAACAAGGCTATTGAATCAAGTCCTATCTTTTGATTCAGGAAAGCTTGTTAGCCAGTGTCTCACTGTATGCTTTGTTTTATTTAGTTGCAGATCTGGGACACGGCTGGCCAGGAGAGATTCCGAACTATCACACAGAGTTATTACCGCAGCGCCAACGGAGCAATCCTAGCCTATGATATCAGCAAGAGAGGCTCTTTCCTGTCCATTCCTCGCTGGATCGAGGATGTGAGAAAGTATGCTGGTTCCAACATAGTACAATTACTGATTGGTGAGTTAAAAATATTAATACCAGGTGCTACAGGTTACTGTACAGTGTAATTAGTTGCAGCACTTAAGATGGTTAGAAGTCTTATTTTTGGTTGAAGTTATGATCTGTGTTACAGATCCAATTGGAAATTTTCCCAATTTTTTTTTTTAATTAGAAGGTGCTAATTCATCAAAACAGAAATGTTTTGCTTTGATTAACTTCTGTTAAGAAGTATACAGCTTTGTATCAGAAGCCAGCTTTGAATCCTTTGCGTCTGACTTAATGGAGAACTGGGTACCCAAGATTTCCAGGTTCTGAGGCACAGCTGCTGTGGAGCTGTTCTCATGATAAGGATCATAAGGTTTCCAGGGCCCAGAGAAGCTCCATCATATCAAGCCAACGTGTTTTGGCAAACTGGAACACCCACACACTTCAGCAGACAGGAGATTTTGGAAGGATTTTGGGGCAATCAGGGTTTGTCAGTTCTCTGGTAGAAGTTCTGCTTCTCAGCCCCGATGTTTCTGACTCTGATGCGGCTCTTGGGGCCTGTAGACCCACTAACACATCAGTACTATTCTAGATTTCCCTAGGTACCAGCAGACTGCTGTTTCCACAAAATCGTTTTAGCTTTCATTTCTAGCCCATTTTTCTTCTGTTAAGGTCTACGGCCACCACTCTTCAGTTACTGACTTTTTCTGTTCTCTATATGAGTCATCCAGAAATACAGGTTGGAGGGGGCTTAGGAGATTATCGAGTCCAACCTCCCGCTCAAAGCAAGGCTAATGTCAAGTTGGTCAGGGCCTTTTCAGGCAAATTTTCAAAATCTCCAAGAATGGAAATTCTGCAGCTTCTTGAGGCAACCTGAGAACCTCCTGCTAAATACTTACTCTGGCATAAATAGTCATTATAAATTACTGTGGTGTTTCTTTTTCTTCCAGGAAACAAGTCTGACCTAAGTGACCTTCGAGAGGTTCAGCTAGAAGAAGCTCAGAGTCTGGCTGAACACTATGATAATATTATCTGTGCCATAGAGACCTCTGCGAAAGACTCCAGCAATGTGGAACAGGCTTTTGTGAAGATGGCAACAGAGCTCATGTTGAGGCATGGAGGCCCTGTGTTCAGTGAGAAGAATACTGACAACATCAAGCTTGACAGCAAAGACATTGTAGAAGGCTGGGGGTGTGGCTGCTGATATGAGCTAGGTGATATCCCTAACTTTACTGGAATTTAGATGGTGCTTCACCCTAATGCTGAGTAGCACGGTAGCCATATTCTCCTCCTCCTGTGAAACCAGCAATTTTGTAGAAGTTAGACACAATCCTGTTTGCTTTGGTGTCTTATTTTTAAAAAGGGACTCTTGAGAGGTAGTCCTAAAAGTCAAACCCTCTGAAAAACTTACTCAGCATTTCTCCCCACCATTTTCTTTTCTGTAACCTTCATCCAGATTACAAAAGTGGAGGAAACAGCTTTGAACTGGTGATGTGGGGTGGGGGGATAGATGTTTGGGGAAGAGACTGATGCACACCCAGAGTTCTGAAGCATTTAGCATGGGACTGTTGGCAAAGGAGGTCGCTTCTGCAATAGGCAATCTTGACAGTGTCTCTTTAAATCCTCAGCACTCCACCAAGGACCAGAAAGTTACAGTGTCTTTGAGAAAGGTATTTCAAGTGTCAGAGTACCCAACCTTTTGATTACAGGACCAAACAGCAGTCACCTGTCTTAGGGCATAGGGATTGCTAGTTAGTATTGGAACAGGCCCAGGTTGGGAAGTCTTCTCTCAGGTTTTGTTATAATTTTTTTAAGTTACCATTTTAACAAAAAGCAAAATCAGCCTGAGCAATATCACATGACTTGCTGTCAAGCAGGATTGGACCAGTGTAGTTATTTTAAATGCAGCCTTGAGGAGATGGGTAGCTGTATTTCATTTGTTATTGTTTGCACAGTGATAGCACCCTTTTCCAAGTAGGTATCGTTGAGTTTTTGCCCTCAGGTCTCTTAATTTCATTCCACAACTCAAGACCTGCACCACTGGAAACAGGAACTGGAGAAACCTTGAACTGACTGGTAGCCGTGATGTCCTGCCATGTGCCTAATGGTTATATATGAGGCTAATTCTGGTCATACATTTGACATGATGTTACCAGAGTGTTTATTACTTAAGTGGCATAAGTGGATTTGGGTTTTGTTTTGTTTTTCAAAACCATCTCTTTAAATACACTGTGGGCATATAATGGGAAAGACGACCTCAGAATAGCTGAAAATTGCATGCATTGCAACTTCTTGGCTGTAAGAAATGAGTGTCTTTTCGAGTGATTCCCTCCCAACTTCTTACTTGACTGCTTCCCTCTCCCTGTCACAAGTTACTAATTGCTTTTCATGTCTTGAAAACACTCAGCATCATTCGCTATTGATCAAAAGTCTACATTGTTAAGTAAAATAGATTTCGTAATTCGACAACATATAGTTGTCTTTCAGATTCAGCTCTCTATTGTATGTTGTAGATGCAGTTGAAGTACTGATGGCAGCGGTCCTCTCTGGATTTACACTCTCAAGCACCTTACAAAAATGGATTTGTGAAGGGAGCAGAAGCAGGATTATTTTTAACTCTGCAGTTAAAGCAAAGGTGTTCAGAGGTGACAAGTGATTTTTGCAGTCCTGATACTTTGAGGGAGCTTATTTTCAGAAAGCACCCACTTAAAGTGAAGTCACTTGTCCCTTTTGAAAATCTTGATCAAAAAGGACCTGAATGGGTTCACTACTAGGGCTTATGCCTGTTTTTAGCCATTTAACATATCCAGTATCATGAAAATCAGGAAGATTTAAGAAAGGGCTAATGAATCCTAATTTCAATATTATTCATCTTCCTACAGAAAATATTAAACGGTTCTCTGGTCTTTCTGGTTTTTTTAAACTATGAGGTAGATAATTGAGGAGTTATGTATGCTTTGTAGCCTGTTTGCTTCTAATCTAAAGGGTTAGTTTTCAAGTTTTATAGTTGTAAGAGTGAAAGGGCCTTAAATTTTCAATTAGTATAGTTTTCACAATTCTAATGTTTTACATGGAAGGGCAAGTTGAGCTGCAGTACTCGGTAGTATTTTTGGATAGTTTTCCTGGACATTCCCAGCTCTCCTACATCCAAAGATAACGGGTAGTAAGTGTCCAGCAGTAGCTAGACACTGAAAATAAGAACTCTAGATTTGTTTGTGATTAGCAAACCCTGTATTCCACTCTCAGGAGAAACTGTGAAGACAGTCCAAACTAAAACTCAGTCCTGGTGACTGCTTTTCCTCCTGATTAGATGGTCTTCAAGATGCAGAATACTAGCAAGCATTTGCCTTTATGTCATGACATATTATAGTTTACATCTGTAGGTCACAGTCCTGCAGTTCTGCATGCTTGAACATGGACCCTCAGATAAGCTTAGCCTCCCGCTATTGGCAGGATTAGTGCCAAATTATTTAAGCCATGCTGATATGCATTTCATATACATTTAAGAACAGTATTGCTACTGCTCAGATTGAAATTAGTAGTTTACATGGTAACTCATCTTAAAACTGGTGCAAGATGCAAAATGAACATAAATCCTGCTTCCAATGAAGGCAGTGAATGATTGTGGTTTTACAGTAGATGGAGAACTGAGGAATTATTGATCCATTTCCTTAATTTTGAGGTTTGTTTAGTGAACAGGTAGAGTTAGGCCAAGCACTATACTTCACTTTACAGTGTGCCCCCAAGTCTCTCTTAAGCTAGTCGTGAAGGTGGAGACTCTGTCTGCGGGTTAGTCTGTTTCAGTCAGAAAACATGAAATACAGCCTCAGTGATTTGTTTGCTGTGTTTTCAAATGAAGGCCCCAATTCAGATTAGTCTTCATTTTGCTGTAGAAAACTAAGACTATGGCTGTAAGTCAGCTTTGTCTTCTAACTCTTGGCTCTTCTGTGTTTTAACAAGCATACAAGTTTGTATGCCCTACCTAACTGAACGAAAGGGAACAAAGAAATAGAGTGAAGACCTGGATTATTTTTTCAGGTTAGTAGCAGATACGAATGACAGTGCTTGAGCTGTCAGTAGTAAAAGGCTATTTCAATTACCAAAACCTTTCTTTGTCTATTAGTAATAGCTCAAATACTCATTAGGCTGATAGCTTCTTGACCAGAAGCACATTAAATGGTAAATGTAACTTAGAGCTTTTCACTCCCCTTCTGAAGACTGTTATTAAACCTGTAATTCACACACATAGCTATGTAATTCAAGTGTTAGGAAGACAGTCCCCTTGGTTTAATTCGATTAATCCTATTGAAATCAAAAGGATACCTGAGTGAAGAGAGTAAGTAGCAATAAACCTGAGATTTACAGGTAAAAACCTCCATTTCAAATCTTAGGTTACAAATGTGCACTGATGTACATCAAGTGAATAATTCAGTGGTGCGTGATCAGAGTTCACAGCATAAACATTTGCCAAGAAACCTCTTACTGGCAGTTGAACATTAACAAGACTATGGTGCAGTAATTGCTTTTAAGCAGATCTCCTTGGCTGACCACGTATTTGCATTAGTATTTATCATTTATTTTTTGCAGTACCCAAAGTGTGCAAAATATTATAAAAACACAGAAAGGGACATTGATTCCTGCCTTGTAACACTTAGGAGTGGAATGCAGAGGCAAATACTGAAATGAAATCATCAGCAGAATGTGGTTCCCAGGAGCGTGGGCATTGTTATCCTTTGTATTGATTTTGATTTAAGCTAATTTTATCTCCAGTTACTCATCCAGTCCCTCATCGTGGATGGAACTTGTACAAATAAATTATGTAAATATAATGCCAAATAACTGTCAGCCCAGAAACCTGCTAACGTTTGCTTTCCAAAACAGAAGTTTTTAAAAATTAAAATACTTAAGAACAGAGGAAAAGTCCTAGTGATTTTATCAGTCTTGCTTTACTGGAAAGCAGGTCGCTTTGGGGGCGGGGGGAGGGGGCAAACTACAAAAATAAATGAAGCCTGGCTAATACTGCATAGATTTCTGAGAATTTCATGAAAAATAGAGCTCTTGCTCAGGTTTTTCCTTGCCTTTAAAGAAGATCATATTTGAAGAATAGAGCTGATGGTCACGTGCAATGTACATGCATTCCTGGAGTAGTACATTACAGTATGTATACGCTCACACAGTAGAACCCTTAGATAACATTAAAGCCTTTCCTTGATTTGCCCCAGTATATATTGTCCCACTAAGATTTACACCTCCATTATTTAATCTCATAGTCCCAGCCATCTGACCATTTGAATGTCTTTTGCCATCTCATGCCAATCCTGAGGGAACTGGGAGGTAGTAACATTATTAGTTTCTCTTAATGGAATTTATTATGAGAGTCTCTTTAAATCAAGATGAATTTATATGTTATTTCATTAATAGAAATTGTTTATCTTTACCTATCCTGCTTCTAAAACATTTATATATTAACAGACCACTGAAGTTTACCCTATTGCATTATTTTGGGTAAACGGTGTGCTGGAGGAAAAGGAAGCAAGAACAATACATGCTTTGCAAAACTGAAAAATAAAGTTACTTTCCTTTTGGTATCTTCCAGCCTTCAAGAGTGCTCAGTTTAACCCCTGCCAGTCATTCTCTGTGGAGACTTCACAGAAACAAACCAAGTTACGGGCAGAGTGTGCAACCAGTAAATGGGAAAAATCCAAGGAAATTGGAGCGAGTGTGTTCTCTTTTGTGAAGAGGTAGTTCTCACAGGACTTGCTTTCCCCAGTAGCTGATGATGACCACATAACTTGTATTCCCACCCTTGTGGCACAAGCAGTGAGGCAATTAAAGAGCAGCAGATCTGAGGACATGTGTAGTTCTCAGTGGAATTGAAAGAAAATGAATCCCAAAGTTTAGGCTAATCACCTTAACCACTTCATTATCCTTTCTCAAATGATACTAGGTGGTTTCATCAACTAAAAGGCATTCTAGATTTACAAATTTGGCCATAAAAGATGTCATATTGTTAATGTAGATTAACAGTTACATTTTATTACAGTTGTATGAAGTATAGTGACTTCAGAGTCACAGAGCAGAGTCCTTTATAGTTGGGCCGTTCTCAGATTTGACATTTCTTTTCCATGCTATAAGAAGAGATTCATAGATTTGGGAAATACTGTCTCAGTTTTATTTTTGTAGTATCTTTTGGTGCTGATCATCCGACTGAGATTAGAGAACCTGGTTATCTTAGTATCTATAGTATCTTAGTTTTTACTGGCCAGGTAATGTTAGATTTCTTTTAACTAACTCTATTGAACTGGGTTATAGAGCTATTTGAAGCAGCCAAAAATATCAAATGAAAGCATTTAATTGCAATCCCTACTGCATACTTCAGAAAAAAAAACCAAACTATTCCACAACTAGATGTTCTGATTTCCAGCACAAGTTTGGCTCTCTGTGTCTTTTTTATCATTTCATGTTAGTTTACTTGGAAAAGAGCAGGGTTACAAAATCAAAACAAACCAACCCAAATGTATATTTGATGTCCATGTAATTGTTGCCAGAGACTAGATAAAAATAGCCAGCATACTCTCCTATCCTGATCTTAGATAGCATTTTTAATATGACTGAAGAACATTAAAATGCACTTTAAAAATAATTCTTTGAAACACAAAAGGGTTGCAATTTTTTCGCCGTGTCTTTTTTTTAACAAGGGTTTCTATTAGGAGGCATTTCTTCACCAAAAAGGTCATTAGGCATTGGAATGGGCTGCCCAGGGAGGGGTTAGAATCACCATCCCTGGAGGTGTTTAAGAAAAGACTGGATGTGGCACTTAGTGCCATGGTTGTACTCGATGATCCCAGAGGTCTCTTCCAACCAAATCAATTCTGTGATTCTGTGTGATTACTTGAATACTGATAAAGGCAGTTACCTGTATTACGTTTGTAACTTTAGGCATCACTGAAGACAGACTGTGTCAACAATTGTCTTTTTTTTCCATATGAGTCAGCGGCCAGTGGAAAACAAGGGAACAGAATAACTTCACAATGAGAAAAGTGAAGCCTGAGTAACAGTCAGGGAAGATTATCTATTTTGTCTGATAAAATGTGTTAGGTTTAATCAGTGCTTACTCAGCTCAAAGAAAATACTTTCCTTCCCAAAGGTAAAACAATACACTACAAAATAGTTACGGGTTTTCTTGTTTGCTTTTTGTACAACAGAAATTTGCTGTCTATACTGAAGAAGAGTTGACTGCTAAACTAGTGAAGTTTGGTAACAGCACAGTTTAACATTTGGAGAGCTGTTAAATTGGCTTAAAGCTGTATTTAGAACCTGTTACTTCCATTATGAGGTATAAAGTTTGTCTCTCCCCAGGATGCCATTTGAAAACCTTTAGAATAGCCAAGAATAGCCAGAATACCTTGATAAAAATTTATTGAGGCTGTCTTTATCATTAAAAAAGTCACTTTCCCTGTTTCTTTTGCGATATATTTTTAGACTTCCATTGAGTTAGTTCCAATTCGATTATCCAGCTGAACTGCTGGTACTGATTTCTACTTTCTTTCAACTTCAAATTTAACAGAAAACTGAGTATGAATCTTCCCTTAACAAAGGGCTGAAGGGCCACCAGGTAGACTATAACCGACAGGTTTTTGCACATGTATAGCTATCAATCTCCTGCTCCTGTGACAGTTATTTAATATCTGTAATGTGTGTATGTAGTACACCATACTCTGAAATCAATCAAGTCCAGTTTTGCGATCATTCATCCGAGTAGGTAGTGTAGGTCATGGTAAGGTATTAGGTAGGTGTAGCAGCTTCACAAAGCTGCTTCTGTTTAAGCCACTTCTGTGTAAGTGTTACCTAGCCCATTCAAAATTTGCTATTACAGTTAAATTACTACAAGTGAACTATTTTATTTTCCTTTAGTCTTAAACATTAAAAAATCCTACATTTATATATTTTAATTTTAAAGCCTAGACTAGCACACTAAGAACAGTAGCCACCTATTTTAAGCTTTCATAAAAACATATACCTTATCATTGACTACTCTGCAGGGGTTTAAACCCTAATTCCCCCATGAACTCACTCAGACATCTTAAAGTACACACTTCAGATGTAAAAGCTAGCTAAAAGGATGCAAGTTTCTGTACATTTTAGCTTACAGATGACCAAAATTGTAGCAAACTAGTAGTTACGATTTCTTAATTGTTCAATCAATAAAAAAAAGCCTTATGACACAAAGATAATCTTCTCCAGATAAAAGCAGAGGAAAACATTAAATGGAAGACTGTATTTCCTCAGAACTTGTCTCTTTAAGGCACCTGACCAACACAATCTGTATACTGCCAAAAGCCAGTCTCCTTTTAGTAACTGCTAAGTAACAGCCTGTTACACTGCATTGTGCTGTAGAACATGGCAATGATCAACACCCATTTTCTCTGCAATAAATTCTATGAGCAATATAGACTCATATGAAGATGAGAGGGAGTGATTTTGGGTATATCTAAACTGTTGTATGTGAAAACAAGGGTATGGAAGATTGTCCTTCAAACACAGCATGCAAACTTGTCTCGACAATTTGAAGGTACTTTTTAAAAGTGAGCTAAGAGCTGAATTTTCAGAGACATTAAAGCTGCAGACAGATGCCTACCAATGTCTTCAAAAGCATCTCATTACCATTGCAAAAAAGCACAAAACTTGTATGGAATTGGTTTCACACTAAAGGGAAATAGTTACCAGGAAAGAAAAAAATAATGTGAAAGGCAAGACATCTGCGTTATTCTGTATTTTTCATGTTCATTCCCTATTTCAATGCTGTGCATATGTAAGCATTTTTTCCCTTTATAAACGGTATTAAAATAGATTATTCTAAGTGTGAAAAGTAATTTGATACTTGACACAATAAAATGCTATATAGACTTTCTTAGGAGAATGACAATATTGATGAGGAGAATAACTTTGCTAATACAGTTTGGTGGTGTCATATAAGGGATTCACCGGATAGAGTTAAGTGTTGGAATGGTGCTACATACACGTACCATTTCAAAACCAGGGGAAGCCAACAGATGAGATCAGACGCTATCCTGCTTGCCAGACGTAAAGTAGATACAGGCATATACTGAACAGGTGAAATTAGTTATTTGTAAAAGTTTTTAAAGATTTCTATTTTATAAGTCTGTAAGGAGAAATACTAAGATTTTTGATAGTCAGATATGCTCAGTGCTGTCAACCAGCTCTTCCCTCTTTTGTGCCTCACTCACTGGTACCTGACAGATATAAACCCCACAGCTCCAGAGACTAGACAGCATTAAGTGAGTCTGGCTCACACACCTGTTGGGGAGAAAATAAAAATCTCTAATTCATATTGAATTCATTCACTGCATTCCAAAATTATTTGAGGGATTTGGATGATAACAGTGTTAAAATTATTCTGCATTTTCTAGGACAAATCTGTTGGTGTTTTTCAAGGTTTCTTCAAGAGATGCAGGCTGTACATTTCTAATCATCAGTAACTACTTTGCTTTTTAAACTTTCTTATCACAATACTGGCTAGATCATTTTGAATACGAAGAGACAAGGGAGCACGCTTGCATACTACAGTAATTTTTTATATTTTACCTTCATCTATTTATGAATTTATTATGAAAAATATTTTTAAACTTATGAAACCTGCTTTTTGTTGTGAATTTTAGCAAAGTAGTGGATACATTGTACTGTGTATCATTAAAAAGGTTTAATTAAAGTAAACATTTGGCAATTAATATCTGTTGTTGTTGTTTTATGCATGTAATTTGCTGTGGTTTATTATCGGAAACAAAATCAAATTTTAAGAAATTATGTATCCTGTTCTACAGTTCTGTATGGTCTTCTATTTTTACACAAGAGATGATCTAATGTACTCTTTATTAAACAAACAGTGCTTAACTCTCTTCCTCTTATCCTTACAACTGCCCATCACTTACATAAATGCATGCACATTAAATTGTTTCAAACTAGTAAGATCTTCAACATAACTGTCTGGAAGATTAAGAATGAAAACCAAAGTCCTCAATGTTGGAGAAGTGCAGATAACTTTTTCAGTGCTTATAATGAAGTGTAAACAATATAGTTAACAACTGTACCTTCCCAAGGGAATGTTTAGATCCTGGATTTTATTTAATTGCTGTAAATTAAACAAAGCAGCACCTCTTTCTTTTTGCTTGGCTCTAATTTGAATGTCAGTAGATGAGCATTCGAACATCAGTAGATGAGCATTTTTGATCTGCAGGAGCAAAATACTGAATTACTTGGTTCTGTAGTCAGTCTACTACTTCAGCAACAGTCTCGGATACCAAAACAGCAGGCAGTAGTTTTCAGTGAAATGGCCATGCTCTAAAGCTGGTTCCTTAAGAGTGCTTGGTATAGCTGAATTCATTAGTTAATGCTCTTATAATGACACATTCTTTACTACTGAAACATTCGGGATGTAACTATACATGTCACTGGTGTACACAGTGCTGTAGACAATCAGTGTAAGACATAAATGATACAAGTCATGCTTGACATGTACCTACTCTGTAGGTATTGACCTTTATTTTTTCATGTACTTGACGTGTTCTGCCCATCTATAGTATAGTTTCTAAATCTAGGTGGGGAAAAAACCCAACTTACCCAAAAAATACAAAGGGAAAACCAAGTTGTGAATTCCAAGAATGTGATATGAGACAGAATGTAACAGTTTATAGAAAGCTGGGTTTCATTTATGTAAATAATACCATTATTATAATACAGCCCTAGAATATAACATGTAGAACAGTTCTCTCTAAACCCTGTAAAACACATCGCCTTCAAAAGCAAGCCTGTGCTTTCACAGCACACGCCAATGATCAGCTCATCCTATGCCACCTTGTATGAACCTTGGAACCTGCCTGCCGTGCTACTAATAAGCTCTCATAGTACTTCCAGAGCAGAAAGGACAGACACATGTTGATATAACTAACTAGTTTCATAGCTGCTTCCCAGGTCATCTTCCAAAGCACTATATGACATGCAGACCACACAACTCTGATGAGGGAGCAAGATGAGTGGGCACAAATAGGTGGTCAGAATCTCCCCAAGACATCCTTGTGCACCCTTGAAAATGCGAACAGGCTAAACCAGCCACAAAAGGTTATGGGGAGGGAAAAAACCCCACACACTGACAAAAACCAAAACCCTGCTCTGATCTCTGCTGCCTGATCATTTGTGAGTGTGCATGGCAAATTAAAATACCTATCATTAACAGGTCTCTTTCAGTAACTTGAATCTATTGTAGAAAACAACCATGACGACTGTTTAGTTGGCTTATTAGAAGTCCATACGACAAATGCTTTAAAGGGACTTCTTCGTTGCATTACTAGGAACTCTTCCTTGAATTCTCTATGAATGTGGAATAGTTTGGATACAAGAAGAGACCTACATATAGCAACCTTTTTTCTTTCCTTATTAGCGAGATAAACTGCCCTTCATTACATAGCTTGCACCTGCAAAAAAAATCCTTATTTTTTAATAGTCTAAGTTCACTGAATATTTTTTCTCCCCATCTATGGTCAGGAACTTAGCTGTTAAACTAGCAGAAAGCACATTCACAGATACACACAAAACAAGACATGAGACCCAAATCCTACTGAAAATCTGTATCTTATTCTGAGAAATATTCTCACCTATACAACAGGTGCTGCTTCTGCTTCAGAAAGAGGTCGATAGATAAATCTGCAGTAAACCTTGCTGGGTGTTGAACTGTAAGACACATTTAGATAATCTTGGATTCTGATACTGGATTCTGAGATTGGCATACAAGACCAGCAAAATACAAGGACAACTTTTAATTAAGACCAGCTGAGTCTCAGGTGGTCTTAATTACACAAAGTAAACTCATCCTTACACAGAGTAAACAAACCTATCTGTGCTATTTTGAATGTGTACTGATCTATTTTATTCACAGAAGTGACTACAGAAACACTCTTTTCTGAAACTTTCAGTGTGCAGGCTGTTTCAGTCAACGTTGAAAACAGGATATATTTCATCGCCCAGAATTCATCCTTATATAGATAAAAGATTTTAATACAGACTGTGTAAGATACACAGTGATACCATACAATAAAGACTGTTAGTACCCATTTCTGTTCAAGTTACAGAACATACAAGCACGCCATTAAATTTTAAAGAAACTCCTGTAATCCTGCCTTCTTGCTTATGACACTGAAGGAAAGAGATTGCTGCCTCTTCCAGCAACTGCCTTCTGTGTGCAGTGTTATTCCTTTAATCCCTGGTGCGACTAGGTGGAGGGACAAAATAGCTACACTGTACTTGACATAACAACATGGTATTCTGGCTTTTAACCAACACGCAGAAGGCAGGGTATGTGGAAAGCTAAGTCAACCAGAGGTCTGGGCTAGTTCACATGCTTTCAGCTCCCTGTGCAATTAGTGTAATTTAAAGCAGTATATACATGTACATTAATTTCAAATGTATTTGCACTTCATACAAAACTATATTCAATCATTGAAAAGGTGGATAGATGTTTTGGTGCCACTACATGCTTGGTGCCACTGTGCTTGGAGCTGCACTCCGAGCAATTAATTGACTCAATTGGGATTCAATTCTAGCTGTGGGGAACAAAAATAACTCACATTGGAAAAGTTAAAGTTTAGCACAATGTTTCTGTGAATCATTTTGTTAGTATTCCTCCTTTCCACCCATCACCTAGGATCACTTTTTGAACAAGAAAAAGCTGACAAAGAGCTGACGCTCAAGTTCTGAAAATCCAGAGCTGAGAAAGCATGGCCATGGTACAATAACCGTCTTGCTGCGAGTCCATCCATCCACTGATGGAACAAAACCGAAATGCCCCAGGGCCTTTCAACTGTGCATCCTTTCCACATTTTACAGAAACAACCTTCACTGTGTCACTTCCATGCCACAGTTGCATATTTTCTTGCTGAAGAAAGCCCAAATGATTGTCAGCGCACAAACCCTAAACATAAAACATAGTTCTTATTAAAACTGCTTATTTCTGATTCATTTGAAACCATCTACAGCGAAACTGGGAGGTAAACATATCTTTCCCAGCAGCTAGGAGAGGTTTCAAGAGCGTCAAACTCTGAGCTCATCTCTCAAACTCCTGAGGCACAATTTCTCAGTTGCTGACAGGAAAAACTTCCCAAGTGCTTTGCACTTGTTTGAAACCACCAAAGGGTGCAAATGAGAGGAAGCTAAAATTATGAATGAATACTCCTACCTGCTATTTTTAAGCATTTTGGCTTTCTGAGGGTCTGCCAAGCCCATATTACCACTTACCAAGCTGGAGTTCAGTCCACGGAGTTGGAGAACCCTGAAATACCCTGAGCCTCGGAGAACTGCATGGGGGCAATAGTTTTGCTTTCTACTACTTCTATGATACGGGGGAAAAAAAAAAAAAAAAAAAAAAGGAGGAGACAGGAGAGGAGAGGGTCGCAATCCTCCGACTTCTTTCCCTCTCCCGCCCAGCACCGTGCCCCAGCCGGGAGCGCCGCGGCGCGCAGCCAGGCTGAGGTAAAGCCAATATAGCGGACAGCGCCCCCCGACGGCGGACCGCGGGAGCTGAGGGGGAAATCTGCCAGCCCCCGTCTGCATCTGGAGAATCCCACAGAGAAACCGTCGCAGGTTCCATCAGAGGAGGAATCTCTCCCTTCGCTTCCCAAATAAATTCAGTTTACTAAGATGCCCCATACTTGTGTGTTTAAGACAAGGGAGTCTCCAGTCTCCCGCCTACAGAGTTATTACGGCAAGTCCAGTGCAGTTGCACTGCAGGGGCTGGGGTAGTTTCCCAAGGGTGAAACAAGGACCCACCTGGACATGGATCACACCAGGACTTTGCTCTACTAAGTTAAATACCTTTGAGAAATGCTTGTGACCTGTACTCATGCTGATGAAGCCATTGAAAGGCAAGTGCTGCTTTGACAAGCAGTTATGTGAAAACCAAAGGGAACTGCCTATTAATATCTGTTTGTATTCATGGGAGATGGGGTGGACAACTACATTTTTGAAGCTTTTTAGGAGGCAAGCCACAGATACCTTCTCAGAGAACCAGATATTAATTTGGAGATTAATTAGAGCTATCTTCTACTTCAAGCATTTCACTGTCTTCTGCCAAAAGAACAGGTTAATTCACTAAAATGAAAAATAGTCCGCTTCAAAAACTAGATGGTAGTGGAGAAGGGAACCCAGGCCATGTGTGAAAGCAGACCATCTTTGCACCCCTCAAAGCCCAGCCCAAACCTCATGTATGTTCTTCTGTATTCTTCCAGAATTTAATAGATCCTGAACTCATGTAGTGATAGGACAAGGGGCAATGGCTTTAAACTGGAAGAGGTTAGACCTAGATTAGATATTAGGAAGAAAGTCTTCACAGTGAGGGTGGTGAGGCAGTGGCACAGATTGCCAGAGAAGCTGTGGATGCCCCATCCCTGGAAGTGTTCAAGGCCAGGTTGGATGGGGCTTTGAGCAACCTGGTCTGGTAGAAGGTGTCCCTGCCCATGGCAGGGGGGCTGGAACGAGGTGGTCTTGAAAGTCCCTTCCAACCAATCCACTCTATGATTCTATGACATAAATACCTCAACTCTGCCAAAGTGTGTGGTCCTGTAAGGGTACATCTGCATTACTGTTTTAGTTGGATCAAGGTGTCTGTTGATGGGAAGCTTCTGATCACCTCCACTTGCTCCGCAGAGCAGTCACCAAGCACATCAGCTGGATTCCTGCCAAATGAAGCCTAAATGCCCCCCAACAGAGGTCTAAAAATTGTATACCAGGTTTCAATACTACACTGGCAGCCAGCAAGAATATCTTTCAAGCTCAGTGAAAACATTCACTTTAGAGGATCTTTTTCAATATTCTTACCGATAGTCATCTGCCAATCCCACCGCATTGCAGAGGCCATGTTTCATCTCCTACTGCCGCTGAAATATTTTTGGTTTTTCTAGATATGATTTGATTACACCGTATCACAGTGTATCATCACATTTGTGCTGCTGAAGAACATAAGACATAGCAACATAAGGAAGGTTGTTCCAGAAAAAAAATTATCAAGCAGTTTATGGAAAGAAGTAAACTAATACAAAGCACTGCAACAGGTTATTGTGAATTACTCACATCTTTAAGATGAGCTGCCTGGACATGATCTTTTACTACAAAAATCTGCAATTTGAAGAGATTATTCCATAACAAGTACTATCAAGAAGTGTAGTAGACTGATTTTATAAATGTAGGATGTACTACAGAGTAAGTATTCCTCTCATTACATTTAAGAGTATTCAAGATTTGACATGATAATTTTAAATGCAAGGGTTTTTTTAATATCAAAGAGGAGATATCTGAAAATCTGTTTTTCTTAAGATACAAGTCTCATACGCTCCTCTAACTTTAACTGAAAAATGCTTCCAAAGAAAAACATGTGCTACTGAAGACAATACATGACTGGAGTTTAAAATACTGTAAATTTTGTATTAGTAAAAATAAGTACAGGATATATTTTTGAAAACACTACTACACAAAGGGCATGTTGTACTTACAAGAAACTTCAGCAAGATCCTCAGAAGTATTTTTAAAAGTGATTTTAGTGATCTATTTCTGCACATCCTGGTCACATAGGTGTTTGAACAGTACATTTTAAACTTGAAAGAAGCATTTTAACATCCAATAGCTTACCTATGACGGAAATACACTGATACAATGTGCAAAATAGTGTCTATTTCAGAGAGGTAAATGTCAAAGCTGAAAACACATTAAAGAAGGTAAGTGAAAATCCAGGTAAGAGGACATTCAAGGGAAGGACAGCAAAAGTTAAGACAGGGTCTTAGTCTTTTTCTTACCTTGCACATAAACATTGGCAGAGGTCACTGAGGAAGCAGCTTGCTTTCAGACTCTAGAGCTACATCTATGCTGTGTGGTTGCAGTACTAATTACGGAACAGACAATCTAATTCCAATGTACCTAAGCTCAGTTGTGGAAGCATCTAGCAAGTAGATGCTGTGAGGTCCTTCACATTTTGCAACAGCTCCAGGTAAATATCCTCAACAGTAACTCACTAGACTCTTTCAAATCCTTCCTTAAAAAACTATTTTTCATGATATGTCACCAAAAGATTTGCCTAGCTCACTGGTATGGCACAAATGTCTACTACACTAACAGTTCTCCTTTGTGTTTTATAGTAATACCCATATATATTAATCATCTTTGTCCACACCTGTGGCAACAACTGCCTATTTTTTGTTCTGTGCTGATAGAGCTCCAAATCTAGTGGCATCCTAGTCCACTACTGGGACTTAGACATTCACACCAGGAATCACATTAAAGATAGCTCAAGCAGACTCATCACGCAACATTCACACCCCTGCAATGCAGACATGGTCTAAATGGTTTAAGAGGAATATAAACTAAAAACTTCTTTTCCTTTCAGTTAAAAAATAGTAGCAGCCTGATTAGCAGCCGAACAGTATCTTTTTTCTACATATGCATTAAGTTAATTTTTCCATGAGGGATGAAGTTTAAAGGGTATATACACAGTTCCTTCATGAATATTTTGAGGTGTTCATGCATATTCTGGGGGGGAAAAAAAAAAGGAAACTTAACATTTTCTGTTCTTTATCAACTTCCACATTTTTATTCCTTGCTTCACTGACAGCCTGAAACTGTTTCCAGTAATAGTTAAAGAGCTCTGCAACATGCTTCAGTATTGAAACAATGCAATTTCAAGTCATCCTGACATTTTACAAAAACTACAATCTTTACTTAGAAAGATTTGGCATACTTCGCAAATAGTTGGCATATTACAGAAAAGTGCTAAAGAAATAGGTATATATCTGTTTATTGTACCAATAAAAAAAGGCAAGAATGTGCTGCTGTAATACTTTAGCAGTGAAGAACCAGGAAATACACTGTTCAGAGCAGTGTCCTTAAACTGGATCCAGCAAGATATGTTGAAAGCTACTTATGAAACATTATGAGTGAATGAATCAACAATCCTGATAGTAAAGCGAGGGACTACAGTGGTTTGCAAATGGAGAAAACACAATAAAAAAAAAAACCCTGCCTTCATAGCAACAATGTTCTCTTCAGACATGAGTTTTCAGATTTTGATATCAGGATAACAAGCAGTGAAGAAGTTGGCCAGGAGGTCATTTTGCTTCATGCCACCATCTGTCTATCAGTGCTTTTAAGCTAGCATTCCACTAGTTCTGCAAGAACCTGGGAAAACTGAAGACCCACAGATTTTTGCTTGTACAATTTCTAACTTGGAAAAACAAACAAACAAACACAAAACAATAAAGCAAACAACCATAAAAACCTGACTAGCCTCCAAGGTGATGTTAAGTGATACTTGTGTGTAAGTTGACTTTGTTTTCAAAACACACTTAATTGGCTTATGTTTTCCAAGCTTTACAAGTACACCATATACTGTGTTACAACAAATTAACACAAAAATATTTTCAAAGGCATCTTTCAGATGAAATTTTTTAAAAGTATTTCACAAAAATAACATAAAATAAATTACCTTTTTTTTAAAAAAAAAAGAGGAACTATAAAATTCGTGAACCAAACAACATTTAGCATTGACACAAGATGAAATATATTACACTAAAAGCTGGTTAATTACCACAGTGGTATGAAGCTTCAAGTAAATTGCTAGGCACTTTTGCCCGAACAGTAGTCACTCACTCAGTGGAAAAGTCCAACTGACAGAGATGCCTGAAACATAATTGCTAAAGCTTTCTAAGATTCTAAATTCCTCAAAAAAGTGCAGATAAAAAGGCATAGAGAAAGGCCAGGTATTTTGCCATATAGGACACCCAATGTTAGCCGCTTTCCTTACATGACTCTGTTCAGCTTAGTTGGAGTTCCAAAAACAGCGTGAACAAGTCAGCCTTCTCCATCTTACATGGGCATTTCTATTAAGGCTTTACACATCACAGTAGAGAGAAGCAATAGCAGCTCCAGACATATGGGAAAAGAGACACAAAGAAAGGCTGCAGGGTTATATGTGAGCAAGTACAATGTAGCAGAATAGACTTAAACTTCGCTCTAATTTGAAAGAGCACTCATTACTTGCAGAATACGAAGCAGTAATATATGTTGTGCTCCATACCAGCCAATTTGTAATTGTGTGAATGACCCCAGTACCACAGTCAGACATCCTCAAGATCCCCAATACCTAGAAGCTAAATCTTCCAGCAAACAAAAGAAGGTATGGTCATGTAGAAATTTAAGTAACAGTAACATGCAAAAGCTACTATGAAAAATTGCTATTAAAATACCTAACATAATGAATAGGAGGACAATAAAGAGCAACTAAAGCAAGAAATTACATATGTCAACGTACTTTAAAAAGCATTACTGATATATATTATATTAAGTATGTTAATGTACCCAAGTATACTAATAATAAGTATACTTAATATAACATTGTATTAATTCAAAAGTTAAAAATTTTAGAAAGCAGCAGTTTATGGCATGATTTTAAAGTACAGTTTGTTTTTTGGGAAGAAAAGCATAGCACTGAGTAGTCTTTAAGAAATCATGTCATCTCAATTAGGTGCAAAGTTCTCCAGCTGGAAGACCAGGTCTACAGCAGCATCAACATCTGGTACAATATGATCTGGTTCTACTAAACCAGGATCAAATCTAAAATCTCTGTGGCCGTGGAACACCATTTCAGTTATGCTCTCCCTGGTATCCAAGGGTACCTTGGTGTGAGGGTTGTAAACCCCAGTACAAACAAGAACAGACCTACAGTGGGCAGCCGCTGCCGATGCTAATTCGTTCTCCCAACTGTTGTCTATGTCATCATCCTGCGAGAGTGTGGCAGATCCTCTGCCACCAGCAACTTTGGCCTGAATCCGTGCTTTTGAACCTTTTCTGGAGTTCTCTTCAAGGTAGCGATTGTAGAGGTTAGCACCATAGACATCAGTCATGAGATTATCTCTGGAAATACAAGGAGAAAGTTTAGTCAGCAGTGCAATTTTAGTTGTCTAATTTCAATGTATGAAAGACACTTTTACAGTTTCGACTTAACAGTTTATTTTATACTTTACATAACTTTATGTGGAAGTATGCAGATAGGAAGAAATCCAATCCTATAGCTATTTTATTACACCATTTTATCATATGTCATGCTTAATGAAAAGTGAATAACTCTCCATATCGAAATTGCAGATCGGAGCAGGGGGAGGGGAAATCAAGGACAGGTATTAGCAGTCCATGAATGAGCTTATTATATTTCCAAACATCTTGGAGATTCTGGCACAGTCTTTAATATAATACAGCTTTATCTCTTTCTATGAAAAGGATTTTATGATGTGAAAGCGCACACAGTAGCACATGACCAAGCTTGACGACCTCACAAATAAATTCTAGCTCTGCGTTCTCTAATAACTGTCATTTACCTATAAAAATCCTTTTTGTTAGATTTACACAGTGTATTACAGAAATTTAAAAAAAAGGGAGAAATCTCAGTTGCATATAAACCACTTTTTGTGCTTGTACAGAAATTACACAGAGAAAGAGCAAAGTATTATTAATTGTCAAGATTAGAAACACTGAGGCTCAAAAACATTGTAAAAACTACACCATAGCATGAAGAATGTTAGGTGGTCCTAATGGTATGAGAAACAAACTAGTAAGAGTTGTGTATTTTTCTTTACTGGTATTTATGTTGCAAGTAATTTCCTGCTGTACTCATTAGACTTCTGCTATCTTACCCAACAGCATAAAGAGTTTGAATAGGTTGCTTCCATTGTCTTTCTGCTGCCTGAGCCCTGATGAGGTATTCTGCATACTGGTAGGTCAGTTTACTAGGTTTGCCCATTAAGGCCTCATATTTCAGATCTTTGCCAGTGATCTTCTTGTAAATGTTTTCCAAACAAACCATGAATGTTCCATGCCCAAACCTACACAGATATAAAGATAAATCAAATTATAGTAAGTACAGAAAAAAAATCCAAGGCTTTTTTATTGCATGATCTTTTAGGAATAAATGACATCCTGTAACTATCAAATTTCCCTCAGTTTGCATGCAACATTTCCACAGCTGTTTCACTGGAAATTAAGTGCTGATTAGCTGAACAAAACCCACCACAATAAAAGCACGTTATTGGGACAACACAACACACCTACCCATTTTTAAAATGTAGCAATGGTTTGTGTTAGTGTTACTTGCATTTAAGTAGATACCCTAGTTACAAAAGTGATGCTTCTTGAAATAATGCCTAGCCTGTGACCTGCTCTCTGCAGTGACCTAACAGAATCAGCCAAATTAACAAAGAGGTGAAATGGAAAAGGAAAGTTAGAATCAGACAGAAGGAAAATTGATCTCTCTTTAAACAAAAGAGTATACCAAAACCCACTTGCAATACGGAAACAAAAAAAATTCATGAGTTTCTCTAAAAGCATAGATACAAAGGAGGATCAAAGAACAAACTATACCTGCTTCTGATAACTCACTCAGTTATTTTGATCAAGGTGCAAACAATGATGATGGGTCAACCACCAACCCAGTAAATTAGTAATTTAGAAGATGTAATGTCATGATGAAAAAAAGCAGTTTTACTTTATTACTGAAGTCAGGGCATGGGATTAGGGATGAACTAATACATATCACTTGAGAATATCAAATTACCAAAGACACCCTAAGAAGAGTAAGAAGTTGCTACACAACACTTCTATATACCGTAAATTACACATACTACTTAATAGCAGCTGCTAGGTAATTTCTAATGCACAGAGATTAGTATATCTGCTCAAAACAGGTATTTACAGCCTAAAAATAAATTGAAACACCAATATAATGAGCATCAGAAGCCACTAAAGATATATGACGTGCACTAATAAAAATTAAGTCTCTAGTGGACTTTTAAGGAAAAAAGCTACAAAGTAGGAAGCAGTTGTAGCACTTTCGAATGTGGTACAGTATTAGCTCTTCTGAATTCTGAATTAACCCTTCATTCCCTCTCTCCACCCTGTTTGTTGCTTTGTGTTACAAAATACCAATGAATAAGCATAAACCTATTTCCAGTAATTATGAGCAACAGCTTAAAACAACTTAGTCATGGTATTATATTCCAATAGAGAAGGTAACAGCACTGACAGATGCAACACTGTCATACTGTCAAACTCAAAGGAAAAAATAAACTTTATACTGGATCTTTTCCAGAGGACACTACTGAAACTACGTATCTTATTCACTGTAGGTACATTGGTTGCCTTACTCTAGCCTGAAATGATTACACAGATGGCTTTTGCCAAAGTGCTCATTAGAGATGGTCTTTGCACCCAAGTAAGGATACCTCACAAGATCTTCAACCCAAGATCAAGGCAGCAATTAAGTCGTAACAACAACAATTTCTATTTCAGTGTATGTTCAAATTTTAGACTGCAGGAAGGGAGGGGGAAATAAAAAAAAACTATTAAAGAACTACCTTCTATTGAAAACAAAATCAAAGAAAACCATTACCAGAGATCATGCCACCTTGTTCTGTGTGTTCTACTTGTTTTTTTCTTATGTTTCTTACAGAGCTCACTATATTGTCCTCAGCTCAAAAACACTCACTGCTTTCAACTAGCAGGATCAATTCTTTACCCCACCAGAAACTGTAGGGTGCAAAAGAGAAACACCAAAGAAGGACCGAATGAAATGAAACAATGGCCTTGATAATTTTTTACTTTGAACTGAGACTCTGAAGCTCTCAGGCAAACACCTATCTTTCCCCACTCTTCTGGGAGTGGGGACCCAAAAAGGTTTAGAGCTTAAAAGCAGTTTTTATCTTGAGTAACTGATTTCCTGATTGCAATAACGTAGACAGTAATAAGGCAGCATTTGCTGAAAGTGCATTCCTTTAGAGATGTTGTATTCAAAGCTGAGACCTACTGCGAAGCAATAGCAAGCATTTTGTATAGAAGTATTGACTCCGAATTTTACTGAAGAAATGAGGAAATCCCAGACATATCACAATATACACACATGTTATAATTGCACTTACCTTGGAGACTGTGCTTCAGCTACCCACATCAGATCCATATTACAAGCAAGTACTGGAATGTGAGGGTAATTTTCATGGTGATATGGATTTCCAGGATAGCCACTTGTCAGCAAAACATCTATTATCAACTGAAGGTTGGTTTCCCATCTGACTGGCTCCCCAAACAAAACAACAGCTATGAGAACAAGAATTACAAAATAGAGTTATGGAATTAGTTAACAGGGCATCACATCACTGACACTAAAAATTGGTCTAAAGAGACCGAACAAGTAATCTGATTTAATCATGAACTGATTACACAGTCACATTAACTTTAGAGTTTTAATATATTACATACCCATTCATTCACAGAAAATCTCAGAAGTAACAAGACCCCACTGCAAAATCTACAGGTTTAAGAATTTTTTTTTGATTGGCTAAGTTTCTCCACAGCACCACAAAATATTAACTTCTAAATTGTGTTTCTAAATCTTCCATACCTTTGTGACTTCTATGTTTACATACAGTATTTAAATAATTCATCAGAGATGTTAGTTTATTCATCTTAAAACAAAATTTGAATGTTCTTTTTAGACATTTTTCTGGTCCTCAGCAATAATCTGACATGGATTTTTTTCAAATCCTGAAGCCCAGTTTCTACTTCCGTGTACTTCAGAGGAGATAAGAGTGAATACAGTGTGCTGAAACAAGATGCTTCACATACTACAACTCTGAAGCAACCATCCTAACTACTATAAGAACAAGACTGATTATTTATGAACATGTCAATGCATCCCTCATTTTTGAAAGGAAGGCAACAATAGCATGTTAAAGGAAGATGAAAAGGAAAGCAGACCTCACCTGCCTTCTGAAACTTCAAACCACATGGCTGAAAACTGCACACATTAAAAAAACAGCTTTATCACACATGATTTGTTCCAAATTAGTGACAGAAGTCATTAACAAGGGCATTTTAGAACTGTCTCAGCCAACTTTCTGAAGTGCCTAGCAATCTAAAAGTAAATGCTATTTAAAGTACAATAAAGATATTTCATGTATTAACGGATAGTTGCAAGTTAAATAAAGGTAACTGACCCTCAATCTTGGGAAGCTCCACAGCAGAGGGGTACTGTAATAAGAAAAAAGTGAAAGTTTTCTAGAAGATTAAACATCTACTACTATTTTTAATAGAATAAATTCAAGTATAGCTCCCACAGTTGCCTTCTGCAACACTGACAGGAAACGCACTCTCAATTTTGCTATATACCTGAGGTCAGTTTACTTAGAAACTTCTGTTTCAATTCTGAAGTGAAATCTCATGGCAAACGGTTAAGTTTGCCAACAAGTTAGCGTGTTCTGCATTCGCTAGCCTCCTACATCTGTTTAACTTCCTCTGACAAGCTATAAAGCTTCAGTTGTTTAATCTACCTGCTTATGAAAGTACAGATGTTTATTTTTCCACAGGAGTAAGAGGCCTCTAGTATTAAATAGACATTTGAAAAATAGTTTTTGAAATTTATTTCTTAATTGTATTAACACTGCTAAGAAAGAAAAATACATTGTATAACACATAACATATATGCCAAACAAGTAAGTTTGCACTTCATGATTTACTCCCTGTGGTGACAAATACATTAACAGTTTCTTGAACTTCTACATCCTCATGGTTGAGAGGCAAGGCAAAAGGTGATATAACTGAGTTACGAATTCTATGAACCACAAAGAATTTCTTGACTTCACATGGGAAAAATCCACTCTATATACTGACTCTGAATATGTACAATACACACATGTATTTACAGTGTACGTATTCACTTGTTTTTGAAATTCTGCACAATTGAGTTGAAACCATACTGTACATACTGTTAATATTTAAATACATTTAAATAATAGTATAAACAAGAAAGGGAGTCCTTTGGAGAAAAATAATTAGAAGAATTAATTTACAATCAAAGCAACCTCACAGCCTAGAAACAATACCAAAACAATCCTATACTGAAGGAGAAAGCTTATTTTACCTTCCACACATCTGAGGAAGTTAATAAGCTTTCCAAGACAGATTTTGAATTAGGTATCTGTACTAAATTATAAGTTTTCCCACAACAGTAAGTTACAAAATCAAAGATAATGTTAAAGAATTACCACTTAGAGGAAAAAAAGTCTATACAGTTGTTCTTGAAAATGCTGTAATAAAACAAATAAAGAAGCAGAAAAGGAAAGTCAAAATACAGTGCAAGAACAGTAGCATTAGCTTGGTAGTTTAAATACTGAACCCTGTTGTAGAATGTCATCTAATGAACAAAGAATTTTAAAAGAAAAATATACACTCACCAGAACGTTAGGTCTCCTGTCATGGTCAACTACATCTAACAAAGGGTGTTTCTCCCGCAATGTTTCGATGGTAATAGGTTGACAGAAACCAAGGCTGGGAAGATATCAGTTAAGGATACAGAATTGCTTATATTAAAAGATTCTAAATGCCGTTTATCTGTTAAAGCAAATTATTTAGGAATGAAAGTAACATATCAAAGACCGACTTTTTCTTCTGTGAGATAAAAAGATGATCATCCCATTATTTATAAATGGGAAACCTGTGTGTCTGAAATCTTAAGACAGAAATTATACATAAATCTTTCTCAAAATATGAGATGAAAAGCAAGAAGCCTCTCTACACCTACAATACTCCAAGATCATCTTTACATAAGCACAAAAAGAAAGTTATCTGGCAGCAGGACAACATCTTATGCAATTAGTATAGGAAAGAAATATGAGCTAGTTGAGGAAAAAATACTGTCTCCACAAACTGTGCTTTCCTTCGGCCATTATAGCTGCAAATGTATTGCTAGATAAACAAACGCCGCAAAACTCAGTCTCTTGCAAAAAGGTGGACTGACCAATCAGGTTTAATTATGCTCTACAGGTAGTTAAGATAAACACCAAAATGCATCAAAAAAGGAAAGGATCAAAAGGGAAAAAATAATCTTATGATTTGCATAGTAGTGCTCTTAAATGCTGACATATTCCATTAATTTAAACTTAGTTAACACAAGGTAATCAAACTAAAACTGCCCATTTCTGTAAAAAGCAGTTGTGATGCTACCCTCAATACTAACACAACTTCTTACAGTCCAAATGAAAATAAAAGCTATTTAAATATATCAGTCATATAAACTAAGGCACCCGATTTTGTATTGGAATTAACACCACAGGCCATTTGTAAAGTTATTTTAAGATAAGATTATCCCATATGAAAATGATATCTAACAGAAATATGGTTTTTATATTTTGGATTTAGTCTTGTAATATACTTTTCTCCTAGCCATGCCTAACAAATTTTGACAGTTAGCTGGAATATTCCTTCAGTAATTTTTTCTCACCTTTGTATTTGAAATAAAGCTTATACTTAAAAGTTGCATATACATTTTTTACAACTTATGATTTACTCCAACTGTAATTAAAATCCCAGTAAAGGATGATGTGCAGAAGGGAGTTACTGGAAGCCCGAGTGAAGATTATGCAAAAGTTAAGGTCATTAAATTACAGTTTGAAGTTTTGATACCACCGTTATATCAACAAAATTCAAGTTCTTTTTGGCAGTTAGTATAGAAGCAGCAAAATATTTTCAAGTACAGATCTACTCTAAATGTTGGTTACAAAAACAATGTGACCTGGCCTGGCCACATACTTACAAGCAGATCTTGAGCCACTAAGCTAAAAGTCACATGTGATAAATAATTAATAGAATGCCATGCTCTCATTCTCCAGAGAGCAAACACTTTGTGCTACAGTGTCATTTAAATGAGTAAAAAAAAAGAAAAAAAAATTATTTCTCTTTTTTCCTTACTCATTAAGAACAGATAGAACAAAATGAAGCAAATACCAACACATCAACCATTTTCAAGGCCTGTCTCCCATGGCATTCTCCTGGAGAA
>NW_009595448.1:0-64983 GCF_000690535.1 Cariama cristata
TCTTCTCCCAGACCTAAAACTGGTTTGGTGCCTGCGAAACCATTGGAAATACCCTAGCGAGAGGCATGGGAGGGCTGGCGAAAAGCAGCCGACTCGTGGTCTCCTCTGTCATGTTTTCTGCATATCCTTTTCTTCATTACTAAAAGAATTTAGGCACTGCTACGGAAGTTTGCTTGAAAAATTCACCCATTCCTTCATATCCTGCAGCCTTTTCCACCATCATCTGAAATACCGATCCCAGGACTGAGAAGACCAGGAAAAAATGAGGTTGGCAATATAGGAGCGCACAAAGATTTTAGGCAATGCTCTTACGTACTCCTGGAAGCACTCATCACACGGACGTAAACAAGAAACAAGTGCGTAAAGCTCAGGAGATACAAAAAAAAATGATTTTTACAGTGGGGGACAAGAGGGGGACGCTAATTTAAAGCAGGGTTGACAGGTTGTTTCAGCTAGTTAGGAAGGCTGTTTGGGAGAGGAAGAAGAGGAGGGAGGTACCGGCCAGCTCCCTTTCCCTTGCCGCTCTGTGTGCAGAGGACACTCACACCCTCACCCAGGTGCAACCAATTCCCATTTTCACTGGGATCTCGCAGCCACAAGAGCTCCTTCCTACCTGATGGCTGGGCCACGTCCTGCGTGTCCTCAGCTGCCCAGGGGTCGGGAGAAGTCAGCTTGGTCCAGGGGCTGTTGAAAGCAGTAGGGTGATTTCCAAGAGCAGAAAGATTTCCGCTGCATTCGGTGGGCTTTGGATCGGATCCTGTGCTCCTGGCCTGGCTGAGCCGTGGAAAGCAGTAAAGACCCAAGATGTTAGCAGCTTTGAACTGCTGTGGCCCAGCGAAGCACTGTCCTAAAGTTTAAACTTCTGCAAAAATCTGCAACTTCGTTACTGAAATTGTAGAAGAATTCAAAGGAAGGCCCATAAAAGAGTGTGAATGACTCTGGCAGATCTCAGTGCAGCGCTTACACAAGAATTGTCCGGAGTTGTACTGACAGGGGTAACGGCTCTGAGTCACAAGCAAGAGGAATTAGATTTGGATGCTCAATCCTGCGAGGGCAGGCAACTGGGGTAGTGCTAAGAAAAGGGCCCTTTGAATCTAGGAAAAGGACTGGTAAGAGGGATGAGGGGGTTAACAGCATTTTCTCTCTTTCAGGCATTGGACAGGCAAGAAGAACGATGTTTTCTCTGAGATCTGCTCCTGTGACAAGTGGAGAGGCTGTTTGAGAGCTGGAACCCTAGAGCTGCCTCCAGCCCTTCACCCCACTGACTGCTCCGTCCGCGGCGCCGAGGGGCACCCTGCGGCACACAGCAGGTTGGTGTAGCACCTCAGAAAGACCTACCCTGTGCAGGACCTCTGCCACACCGTGCGGGCACGAATGCACGCAGACGTCCCACCTCCTACTGCGGTCTCAGGGAAGCTCCTTGTCTTTCCAGTGCGGTGGCACTTGGAGGACGTTACCCGTGGTCAGCAGCAAGAGCCAAACTGAGGACCTGCAACCAGCTCCTAGCAGACAAAATCTGAGTGAAGCCAAGACCCATGGCTCAAATTCACTTCCTTAACAAGAGATCAGGTGAGATTAAATAGCCCTGTGTTTTCCTGTTTCTTTCAAGCCTCAATCTGCTCTCTAACAAGAAGTAAGTTAACAAGTAAAAGGACTGGCCCAGAACCCATTCAAGTGAGACAAAAACTCAGTTTGGGACTGACTGCCTTGCTGTATGTCAATACTCTAACATAACACGGTTAAAACAGAACCTCAGAGCCTGAATTTCTCTCCTGTCCTGTTGTGAACCGACAGTTTCAGTGCCTCCTTCCAAGGCCGGGGCCCCGGCTGGCACAGCAGCTCCCCCACAGCTCTTCCACCCGTGGCAGTCCTCCGCTCCTGAGAACCAAGAGGTAATTTGATTTGTGAGCTGCCAAATCTGGCCTGAGCCCCGAACAGTCATTTTTAAACCCAGACCACCAGCCGTCTTCATTTGCTAAGGGACCGAAGCTGATGCCTTGTCTCTTCCCTCAGAAGGGTTTGATGAGGGGGCTTAGATTTGCTGAACTTTTAAGTAGATCCTTTCTCCCACCTTTCAAAGTCCTCTGCCAAAAAATAATAACAATACAGAGAAAGAATAAATTTAATAGCGTGGGGGAAGAGGGGCACTAATAAAGAGAAATCTCTAACTTACTGCGTGGAAGGACTGGCTCGGTGGCTGGGCTGGCCAGCACAAGCTGCGCTGGGGTAGGGCTAGTCCCTGCTGAGCATCACAGAGTTGCAGAGCATCTGGGCAGGGCCCCAAGAGGCTGCAACACCCCACAACAGGGGCAACATCACGGGCAGGCCTTGGTGTTGGCAAGGGCTGGAGTCAGGAGCAAAGGACAAGCCCCTGCAGAGGTACCCACGCAACAACAGAGGCAACTGTCTTAGGAGCAGCAGTGTTTTTATTGAATCCGAATCCCAAAGCTCTAGTTAGACACAGGCTTTCTTTATTAATTTAACACCATGCGCTTTTCAGAAATGCCTTGAAATTGTTACTGATAAGGATAACGCATCTGGAAGGAGGGGGCTGTGGTCCTGTTGCGGTGATTGCATTTCTCCCCTGCCCCCAGCACCATGTGTGTGTGTGGTGTTTCTCCTCTCACCATCACAGAGAGTGGCTTTGGCCCTGCAGTTTCTAGGAAACAAGCCCTCTCCCGCTCTGAAACTCGTGTTTTATTTTTTTGCAATTTTAAATGTACGTCGAGGAAGCCAAGTTTCATGGCCATTATTGCACAGTTAATAACCCTTTGGAGACTGCAGACATGTGTTATATACATCTTCCTGAGCAGTCATTTGGCTCGTCGCCTGGAAAATGCCAGCATGCGAAGGGTTAACTTGGCCATTAGTCAGCCTTCTCCCTTCTCTCCAGCCACCCTTCTTCAAACCCTTCCTGTCCTGGTCCTAAGCCGGCAATCCCGACCTCACGGGTGATGCTCTCCTGCCCGGGACACTCGGATGCCTTCCCTGCTCTCCCCGCAGCTCCTGGCCTCGCTGCGGTCGTTGGGCAGCGGGGATTCCCTTCCCTGCTGCAGCCCGCACCTGCCCGAACGCTGCAGAGTTTGGCCAGGCTGGTGGGGCACGGACCTGGTGGGTGCTGCTGCTACCCCTGCAAATGCCCCTGCAAAGAAGGCAGAGACGGTTTAATGACAAGTAGGGACCAAGAAAAGCTCTTTTGTAATTTAAAACAATCAAGCAAATAAATACAAGTAGTTCTATAGGTGCCAGCGGTGGGTTTCCTACAGACTGGTTTTTCACAGTGAGCCAGAGGTTCGATTAAAGCTTCTTCCCTGGATAGAGAGTGTTTAAGGCTGTGCTGCTTCATGTTGGACTCGCTTCTTGGGGTTGGACTCGATGATCTTAAAGGTCTTCTCCAACCTAAATGATTCTAGGATTCTATGTGGAGTCTCCAGTGTCTAGTACCATGGAGGCAGCCCTCAGCAGAGGCACTCACGGGCTTTTTCCTTCCAGCAGCCTGAATCCTCCTGAGCCTAGGAGAGAAAAACTCCCTCTGGGACATCTTTGTCAAGTCTGACAGTTGGTTCGTGAGCTTCTGGTGATTGGGAGCAGAAGGAAAAGCAACCGTGACACTGGAGGTGTCCAGGGACAGAGCTGAGCCACCGACACCTTGTCCTCAAAGGAACAAGCAGTCTGCTTCAGTTAAGGTAAATCTATGAATGGAGACCTAACCCTTTCTTTCTCCTAGCAGGAAGCTTTATTCCTGGGCTGACAAGGGTTCCCTTTTGTCAGAGGGAGTTTGCTTTGGTTGAAATGCTTCTGTCTCACAAACAGCGAGTGCACTGCGTGAGGTTTTTCCTGGAGATTTTCCCTCCAAACACTTCCCCTCTGGCTGGCTCCAGATAGGGGAAGCCTCACAGCTTCACTCAGCTGCAATGGGGAAAAACATCCTATTTCCATGGAATACAGAGAAAAGAGAAGAAAAATACTCCCGTGGGATAGGGGCTGAGGAATGGACTCCTGAAATCCCAGGTTGCTTCACACCTGCTCCCGTAAGAGTGGATGTCTGGCTACATTCCCACGCTGGTGCCACTACCTCTCTGTACAAAACCCCCCAGGATTCTCTTGCTGCCTTGATGCATGTGTTTGGAGGGATCAGGGTGCAATACTGTCAGGAGCAGAATATGACATCGCACGCATGCCACTGTAGGTGAGAAAGGCCAGGAATATAAAAGAACGTGCTCCCAATTGAGTAACAGCTGCAGGGTGCCGGGAGAATCTGCTCCCTCCAGTGCAGGCAGCGCTTCGTGTAGAGAGATGAGAAACCTAAGTGCACCACCACCTCCATCCAGACCATGCTGGGATTTTTAAACACAGACAAGGCCAGTCCGGGGTCTGTTCGGTATCTGAGCGCTGTGCATAGATAGCCATCACCCAGGCAATAATAATCAGCCACACGTCACTCCCCAGGCATGCAGGAACAAATGGACAAAGGAAAGAGCTGTCGTTGTTTGAGGCTGACCCTAAAGTTCAGCGAGGCTTTTTATGAAGACCAGTGTTGCCACCTCTGATGATGTTATCAGGAACCTGGGAATAGCTGGCACTTTCTTTTGTTTCGTTTTATGGTTTGTTTGGGTTTTTCCTCTCCAGGCCTTGGCTCCTGCAATCATGAGACTGATTTCTCATTTAACTCCATCACTCCATGTTTGACCCCATGACAGGCTGGGAAATGTGAGCTGCGAGAAGCCTAGAGGCTTATTGTCCAGGAGTAAATGAAGAAGTTCCCAACCATAGGATTGTTTAAAATAATCCTTTCTCATAGAATGATGCCATTGATTTCTTTTTTGGTGTGGAGGCAGATGTTCTGAATGCTTCGAGTTGACGACAGCGAAGCCCTTCATGCAGGCACCACTTCCCTCTTTCCCTGGCACTGTCCTTCAGCTGGTTGTATCCCACATCTGGTGTTCTCCTTCTCCTCTCAAACATCTCCCTTTGTATCCAGCAACTGCCTCGGACAAGGATCACCCCCCCACACACCTGAATATTTCATATAAAGCTCCTCGTTCTCTGCATATTCCTTGCAGCAAGGCACAAGAAGCCAGAGGAGGAGATTTGTAAGCCAACAAGGCGGTGCATGGCTCAGAAGAGAGAGAGAGGTGATGCCGAGAGGATGCAGAAGACAGTACAGCCGTCTACGTGGATGTCTTCAGGGGCCTGGACGTGGTGGCCCAGTGCAACTGCACAGACCTAAAGTGGCTTCTTTCCATCATGAAAGTACTAATAAGGGAAACTGCCAACTTAAAACACTCTTAATAATGTTTTCCTATTTCTTTAACACCTCTCCCTTGAGCACTCTCTCCTCCCTTCACAGCGTCTGGGCCAATTACACTTGCAAAGCAAACAGAAAACTCAATATCCCCACAAGCAGGGATTGCTGGGGGTCAGGGGCCCTCGTCAAGTGCTGGGAGGGGGGCTCTGAGGTGGGTCACGGCACAGGAGCCTGCTCTTCTCCAGCCAGCAGGGCCCTTGCCCATCCTCAGAGAGGGGCACTGCAGGGCTGCGGTGCCCCTCCTTGCGGCCCACCAGAGCTGCAGGGTCATGAGTGGAGGGGGGATGCACCGAGGTGGAAAGGGCTGTCCTCCAAGCACAAGCACCACTGGATGGTGGGACAGAGCTGAGGAAGGGCTGTGTCCCAAGGCCAAACCCCACTGGCCCCCCAGCCTGTAAAAGACCCCTTTTCTCTTGTGGAAATGAACCAGCCCCAGGCCCATGTGCTCGGGTAATCGTTGCCCTGGACTTTTGTTATCTAACCCTTCTTCTTTTGTCTTGTATTGAAGCTGCTCCCAAGCTGCCCTCAAAGCTTGTGAAACCGTTTGAACTAATTTTACACAAATACATCAATCAAAAACCTCCACCTTTTATCCATGAGAGTAGGACCAACAATGCAACAGCATTCAGAGTTACTTTTCCCCACAGGACCAATCCTTTTGTGCAAATTTTCCTGGTTGCTTCCATTTTGGATGCAGAGCTATGCAGAAGCATTACCGTAATGCCACCCTCGGAAGCAGTGTCCACAGCCCAAAACCTCTGACTGCCTGGAGCTTTTAAAAATTAAAATACAGTTTTGCTAGCCTTCTCCCCAGACTTGCCTGCTCTGCAGTTCCACCCTTCTGGACCACACAGTCTTCACGCTCCCTTTCCATCATCCCCAACTGTGTCAGCAAATTCCCCAGTGCTGTCCCAGGAGGACAACCCCCCCCAGCAGGGAGGGAGCTGTGGGCACTCAGCCTCCAGCACATGCTGTCCCACAGACTTTGGTGTGAGCTCCACAGCCTGGAGATGCAAACTGGGACGTTCGGTCAACTGACATTGCATATCTATGTTAGTTGTCTAGCCTAGGGGTCACTTGGAGCACCTGCTTGGGGAAAGAGCCCCACATTTTGGGCTCTTGAGCTGACCTGAAGCGGCAAAAGCATCTTTGTTCTCAGGGGACGAAGGGGCAGGGCAGGCAGGATGTGCTGTGACCGTTGCACGGCCACATCTGTAATGCCGTGCACTTTGATCGAGTTTGTGCAAGTCAGGCTCTTCTAAGCGACAGCAAGGGCTGCCTTTTCCTCCACAGCCAGCAAGGAAACCCGACTGCCCACGTCAGCAAAGTCTGCTCGGAGTCACTAGGTAAGAACCGGCCAGATGAAGGGCCAGTGCGAGGTCTGGAGGGAGCAAACCTTCTGGAGTCTGAAACACATCCTGCTCTTTAATCAACAACAGCCACCAATACCTCATCCCAGTCCATTTGGGGCCAATATTGTCGTTATTTGCAAGGTCGTACAGTGAACCAAGAACAGAATCGGGATCCTCCTCTGATGCTAGATCCTCTTTCCCAACAGAGCTGGCAATTGACTTTGGCTTGGTTGCAAGTATTTGTTCATAAAAACAAAATATTAGCGTCACTGTAGGACTCTTGTAACTGCCTGCTTTCAGGCTTTTTGGGCCGGAGACCCACAAGGCATGAGAGGAGATGCGTTTCAGTTAACCTGCTGGCAGTAAGGAGTCCCACCGGCGCCGTCTGTGAGCTGCGATGGAGGAAACTGCGCCAACAGCTGGGTACCAGCCCACGGCAAACCTCACGCACAGCGAGTGCCAGACAGACAACCTCAAAGCTTCAGTCTCTGCTGGGACACTCAACACAAATCCAGCAGCCTCCTGGCTCTGAGAGGAGCTGGGGGTCAGATGGGAACGACGGAGGCTGCCACCCACAGTCTACGGCTTCCAAGTGCCTCCTGTTCACCCACCGCCATGCATGGAGAGAGCTGAAGGAAACGCTTCATCCCACTATCAAAGCAAATCAGTTCCCAGGTCTCTATGGGGTCACAGCTGAGCGCAGCCTGACCACGAGGGTTGTGCCAAATGGGATTAAAGCAGCTTGTTTAGACCCACAGATCCCTTTTTCCTGCTTATGCTCGAGGGGCGGGTGGCAGTGCGCAGGCTGTTTGCTTGGCTCAGTGGGCCATTTCAGCCAGGGTTTAGCACAGCTATGGAGCCGCTGGGCTCCTCAGCACACCTTTCATGGGGCCCAAGCCCAAAACTTCCTCCCAGCAGGAACCAGCCACAGCAGCACTGAGGGAGGAGGTATGCGATGTGCCCCCTGTCAGACCCTGAGATGTCCTTGGGGGAAAACTCCTAGAACTGCTAGACTTTGGTCTTAATTGTTTGTTTCTCTGCTCTGCATTTATAAAAAGCCCAGTCTGTTCAGCATTTAACACTGCTTAATGAGTGCTTCAACCTGGGGCTGCATTGACCACTACTTATTTGCATTAAAGAAGTTTGGGAACAGCTTTCTAGGGGCAGTACTTTTCAGTGCCAGTGCACTGTGGTGGTTTTGGAGGTGTTTTAGGGCAACGCTCTTGGAGCACAAAACCCAAAGCTCATTCTGTGCCTCAGCACATCGTACCTGTCAGGACAACGTAGCCTTCATTCACTGAGCAGCTTGCCTTGTACCTTATCTTTTGCAGCACACAGCCAGCACCCAATTAATTCATCCTTCTGCCCTTGTAAAAGTTGCCAGGTGATGGAAGGTGAGCTGTTCACAGCCCTCAGCCCAGGAGCGCAGGCATTCCCCCTCTCTCTGGTCGACCTGCTCCGCAGTATGGTGATGGACCGTGTTCGGGGGACAGGCTGTCCTCAGGGAGCTCTCATCCTCCCTTGATAACAGCACCAGGCCGGCAGGCTGAACACAGCTCGGGTTAGTACGTGGGGCAGGCTGCCCTCCCCGTGAAAAATTTCCTTACACAAAGCCACTTCGCGGCATTCCCAAATCCTTGGGTTGTTCTGGCCATGATGCTCAGCCCCTCTTGGATTTAAAGGGCTCGAGATGCAACTGCTCCTCAGTCTCCATCTCCTGTTTGGGGGGTGATGTCCCACTGCTCCCTCCCTTGCACACGCACACACCGAGCCTGGCCCAAACCTTTCTACCCTTAGGGCTTGCCTTTATGTTGGTGATGGTGCAAAACACAGAGCACCTCATCTGCTTGGGGTGAAGAGTCTGCCTCCTAAGGTGGAATGGCAATGTAACCCTCATTATTCTGAGAGTTTTATCATCCTTATTTGCATTACAGACATTCAAGATCTAGGTGAGAACGGGGCTTCACTCACTCGCAGCTGCGGACTCTGTGGCTTGACAAATACGTAGTTTAAATAGACGATACAAAAAAGTACAAGCAGTAAAGCAGGGTCAGAGAAGATTTAACATCCTTCCCCCTTCTCCTGCCCAGATACACCAGGTACAGCTCTGGTACCAGGGGATTCTGCAGAAGAGCGCTGAACCTCCAGGGAGAGGGTGACTGGTGACACCCAGGTAGATGCCAGCCCTGGGGACACCGACACACCGCTCCTCTGGATTGGTACCAAACGCTCCCCCTCAATATAATTTGTAGTGCTTTTTTACGGGTGATGGACACTTGTTTGACAGTTAGAGACCGACCAAGTGGAAATTACCAGTTGCAAGGAACACTTTTGCCCCCCAACCTTCAGTGGCATCTCTTCTGTGTTTGCGGGGCAGGGAGCTGGACAAGGACGCTGCCTGGGGGCCGTGGCCGAGCGGGGAGCCCTGTCCCGCTATCGCCACCTGGTGGCCACTTGCAGCAATAACCGTTTTTAACGGCACAGGTACTCCAGCTTTCTCATCTCTGTAGGCAGCACCTACAGCCCAGCAGCGCTGCTCTGGGCTTTCCGAAGGGAGCTGTCAGCCGGAATCAGGGGAAAGGCCTGAGACACATTTGATTCCCATACGTGAGACATTTCCTCCACGCCCAGTGCCGGCTGCCTTGGCCGGGAGACCAACAGCAATGTTTGCCGTGCGTTCCGTAGTGGCACCTACGGTTTTGTCACGCAACAGGACAGAGGAGCATCCATTCCCTCAGCAAGCAATAAAATCCTCTCTGATGTATAAAATGGAGAAACGCAGAGGTTTCTCTAGTCTCAACGTTGTGTTACAGAGCAGGGATTTGTCTTCCTCTCACTAACATTCAGTGAAAGGTGCGTGGCCTTTCCATGGCCCAGAACGAGGATGCTCAGCTGTTGGCTGGCAGCTCCACTGCCTGCATCCATCAGGCATCCATCCTCACAAGCCATGGGTAAGCTCTGACGTTTGCTTTGGATAAGTCCCTAAATGTTAAAAAAAAGTAATAAAATCATTGCCCACAGGAGATGGAACAGCCATATTTGCAATCCACAGTGCAGAGACACGATGGTGCTGGTTTACGATTTCCTTCACGTCAGCCATGCATGCCAGGGCAGGGGAAGGGGTAAGCATCCCAGCTTCCCTCTTGCTTGGATTTTGTGCCAGAGCGGAATCACTACTGGGTGCAGGAGGGGAAACTGCAGCACAAAAGTGGGTGTGGGGGCAATTTCCAAGTTCAATAAATGCTGTGCGTGCCCTGCAGTATAGTATGGATTACGGGATAGTCCTCACTTCCCGCAAAAGGGCCTATTGCTGCAGTGTCCTGTTCTCTGCTCAAGCACCATCCTTGCAGGATCCAAAGGATTCGAAGGGAAAAAAAAGCTGCAAACATACAACCGCTCTCTGACCTCACTGCCCCTTGCATTAGGGAAATGCATGAAACATTCTTTGGTTGCTGAATAATCCCTTCTTTAAAATAGCAAAGGAACGAGGTAGGATTTCCATAGCCTAGTAAGATTTAGCTCCTGCTTCTCACAGATTCTTCTCCTGAAATACTGGGACTTCTCCTGCATTGTGTGCAGCCCATGCCATAACCAAGAGACACCCATACGTGCAAGCACTAGAAAGGCCCTTTAGCAGCATTCTTCTGCTCTCTGTTGTAGAAAGCAAACATACAGATCTTCTAGGAGCTCTTCTAAGACTCTCGGGGAGGCTCAGTCAGCCAGGAAAAGCACAAAACCAACGCTGAAGTTCAAGGGGGAGTCAGGCTCGCCCAGCAACTGACGGTGAACGATGGGGTCGTTGCCACCGCTGCAGGTCTGCTGGCCTCCACTTGTGGCTACTCTGGCCCAGCCCCAGCCGAGTCCCTCCCTGTCCCCTCACTCACATACTGGGAACTTCCTAAAGAAGTGTTTCCCAGATCCTGCTGCCTTTGCTCCTGCCTTGGGAACTCATCGGCTCGGCTCAGTCTGAAGCTGCTGGTGCTCAGGGAAAAGGAATTGTCCTGGCTACAGAGTTCACCTCCGAGTCCAGGCAAAGCTGGCTTCTGCTGCTTGGAAAGGGCTGATCCCCAGTATTAGTGAACTACCGTCTTTTTCCTCCTCCTTCTTCTCTTGGAACTTTTTTTCTTCTTAGCGTTGTTACTGCTTTGCTTTGTGATTCTTGGTGATGTCAGTTGTGTGTTTTATCTGTTGCTGTGTTGCCCCAGCCATTTTGCTCCAGTTTCTCTCTCGGCTCCCTTCTCTCCTCCAGCTCAGCAGCCCTCTCACGCACCCTCACGCTAAGGTGGTTGTGATAACCACAGTTATTGGCCTCTTCCTGGTAAATTTGGCCTTGGATCGCAGGCTTTAGCATCAGCAACCCAGTCTTTGCCGAGGTTTTGAACAGCGCAGAGGACAGGAGTCTTCCTGAAAGTGAAGTTTCTGGCTTAAAAGAGGAGGGACTGCTTTCCCAGGGATGTCTTTCAAGAGATCCATGCCCAGCCTGGGCAGAGGCAAAGGCAGAGCTGAGTTTGGGTGATGTCCTGCAGACAGAAGACCTCATTTTCCAGGGAGGATTTTGCCCTGGGCTACAGAAGAAGGAAACACTGGGGCAGTGCCCTGCTCCTGACGGCTGGAGAACGCAGTGCCATGCTGCCCTTATTGTTTTATCTGGTCGCTTGAGGTCCGGATCCAGTTCTCATCACCATCACGGGAAAAGCTCCTGTGAATTTCAGTGGGAATTTAATCATCTATTTCACTGTTCAACTCTAACTTTTTTTAGATCAGTTTCTTTTGTGGTAGGAAAAATATGGACTTTCCACCACCTGAAACAACTGCCTGGGAGCTGTTCCTTCCCACCCCGGCTCAAAGCAGAGTAATATCCTATGGCTACAAGGACATGCTTCTTGCACTTCAAAGTCACTGTGGATAGGGTTTATACTTGTTATTCCACTTAATGTTTCTGACTTTGAAATGATTATGGGGTCTCCTCTGAATGCTTTATGGGGTAACAAAACTCCAGAAGAACAGGGCTCTTTCCAGCTGAGTAAATAGAAGTATTTTCATAAATCTTCAGACTATTGGAACATCAACAACGTTATCCTACATGGGTTGTTATGACTTTGTATTTGCGGAGTCGTACGTTGAGGCTTAGACCTTTGCTTTCAGCCTTGTCTTCGATTAAGCTAGAAACTTCAAGTAATCCCACAGAGGGTACTTCAGTTAAATAAACTCTCAGAGCCCTACTTGAAGTTCTCTGTAGTCAGCTAGGGTGAAGATTACATCGCCTTGATCACCTCCATTTCCTGGACTGGGAAACCCGTTCTTTGACAAGGGATTAATGCCAGGTCTTTACCTCCTCTCTGCTGCTTAAGATCTTAACACACATGGATGACAGGACAGAAAGTGAAACTATTGGTTTTTTCCTGCAGGAGTCTTGGTTTTCTGGCCAATGATTTCTGCCCGTCAAAACGTGTTTCAGAGTACAAACCCACCTCTGCCTCACACCAGAGTGGGAGATGGATTACCCTGGGCTGCTGGTTTGGTATCTGACCTTGTTTGGCAACTTCTATAAACCAAGTACCATCATGCAGAAATATGGAGACAGAGCGAGAGAAAATGCTCCCCATTAAAGAACTGGAGAAAGCAGCCTTTAAATGAGTTTTTCACACCTACAACTCTAAGAAAAACCTGTGTGATGAGTTGGCCAAGCCCTCTGCTGACTTTTCTTCTCCTTGTTCACGAAGCTGTGCTCAGAAAAGGCCAGCTCCCTCTCTATGATGCCGATCACTCACAGTGCCACCTTGCCGTCTGACACACATTGGTTACTCTCTGTCTCGAAAGCATGGGCATCAGGCAGTTTTCATAAATCTCGTAAGCAGAAATCACATTCTCAGTGGGACTACAGATGTCCTGTGTGACCTTCAACAAGCCAGAGGTGTTTATCCTCCTCAAGGTCCACACCTTGGGCAGCCAAAGTTCGAACTCTTTAGAGGCAAGAAACAAACCCCTGGCTCCATACGGCACAGAGTGAGCAGGAGGGACCCCATAGAACTGACTGGGAAATGGGAACAGACTTCTTCTGTGATTTTGAACGTCACCAATTAAATCAGGTCAGAGGTACGTTCTTGGCTTGTTCGCTGCTCCGTACAGAAAGGCTTCCCAGCTCTTGGGCAGCTCACAGCCCTCAAACCCACTCTCTTTGGCTTTTTCACAACTGGGCTATGTTCTTGTTCTCAGCATGGACTTTCATTTCTGCCCGCTGGTTATCTGTTGTTCTTCAAACCCACAGCTGGGGGAAGTGCCTGTGGAGACGGTGTTTTTCTTTCTAAATCAGCAAGATTATTTTTTTTTTTATTATTCACAGTTTGCAAGTTGGTTGTAGCCAAAACTCACATATCCCTGTTCGATTTGTTTTCCATCTACTTTATTCTTACTCATAAGCTTTAAAAAAATGAATTCACATAATAAAACCAAACTATTCTGCTACAGTTCATTATTTGGGCTGAAACGCCTTCCCTTATGTTTGTATGCCCATGGGAAGAGATGGTAAGTCAGAACCTCTGTGATCTTCCTGACTGGGGAGGCAGAAATGGAAAGAATAAGAAATATGGAACTGCTTTTCAGCTGATACAAATCAGCACAGCTCCTTTGTTTTCAGTAGAGCTTTCCTGCTTTTGCCAGCTTAAATCCACATCTGAGTTGACTCAAGTGTGCTTATGATGAGCCATTTCAGTAGTAATCCCACGGCAATCTACTGGGTGATAGCACCTCGGTCCATGTGTAAACGTAAGCGCTCCTGGGGAAAAAAGAATCCCCTCTGCATTTGCATAATATTCTAACATTCCTCAAATACATGTAACTTCATAAGAAGCCCTGACATGCGCAACAAAAAACAACTCAGTAAAGATACAAAAATGTGTTGGCATTCAGGAGTGAGTAGTTCCTACCGTACGCAGGACCACTTTCAAGTACTTTAGCCAAAGCATAAATCTTGAATAATACAAATGATGGATGACATACCCAGTAATTTTGCTTCCTCTCCATTCAGGAACTGTCCAGGAAAAAACAAGTTCATTTACAGCAATCGCTGTTACTTCTTAAGAAGGGGGTGGGTCATCCAGCCTTCTCCAGGCAAGGGAAAATCTTGGAAGAGTAAGGGATTAGTTCCTGAACAGGCCCTCATTGGAAAGCTGGGAGGGAACGGAAGGCGGAGAGGAGGACACTGCAAAGCAGGGAAAACAAGGAAATCCTTACATAGATACCTGTTTTTACGAAATATTTATTTATAGTGTGCAGCATAACTGACCGGACAAATTAAGTGGCACTGAGAACAAAAAAAGATAATTATACCAAATAATACAAATTGAGTTCTGTGGAGTAGAAGAGATCTGTAAATCAAATCCACAGTAGACTGGTAAATCCATGTAGTAAACAAGTACAGAGGCAGCATAGTATACATGGACAGGAATACCTGAACAAAATTCAGAGGAATTAAATGGAACAGAAGAGTTTTCACCGAGTCTAATGGACTAAGATTTCGTTTTCAGTCTCTAACTCTACCATAGACATTTTGGCACGGTCAAGTGACAGAGCAAAGCCAGATGCACGGTGTCAAATCATTAAACCAGGACCCGTTTTTTGGAAATGGTAAAATGAATGTATTAGAGTCCATCATCTGGGCTCATACACTTTTCATACAATTGTTCTGCACTTGCATTTTGAGACTCTTTTCACAGTAAGATTAAAAAAATGTTAAGGGCATTGAATAGACTGAAGACCTTGAAGCACCATGACATTAATTTCTGTAGCGCAAACTGTGTTCCCCATGACCTCAACTTCTTGTTTCCGAGTTTCTAACAGTAAAAACTGGAAAAAGAAACGCATGTAACTCCAGGAATGACTAATCTGCTGTTAAGACAGGACGTGTGTCCAGTCCCACTGGGACAGTCAGTTCCCACTTCTTTCTGTGCTGTGGGTATTTATCACTAGTACCTCGTGGTTCATGCTCAGAACTTTTAGGTCTCATCACGTTGGTTGGCCATGACAGTAACCCCCTGGAAGGGCCCTGCAGGGCCTCCTGTCCTTCCATACCCCTAACTGCCATCCGGTGTAGTTGTTTGGTTGTTTACTGTGCTTAGACTTAATCTTCGCCTTCAGGATGTTATTTTCTTCCATATTCTTCTGTACCCACCCAAAATTTGCCTCAACATTTTATGTTTGAATGTATTTATCTACCTTTTACTCTTCCTTTAAGACGCTAGTTTCACACTGATTTAAAACAACAGGTCTTGTAATTAGGTTGGATAACTGCAATCCAAAATTTTTCCTAGGCAAGACTCCAATAGAGTTAATTGGCTTCAGTGGGAGATTTGTCCGAGTAGGAAGGGGAAGATTTGGCCTCAATGAGACTATAAATTCCAGTTTAAAACTCAGTAGTTGTTCAGAGGCTCACTCCTGTGACAACATCATTCTTCGTGTTTCCTTTCCCGAATTCCTTTCCCAGTCATAGCAGGAAAGATTTCTGGCACCCAAATTAAATGATAATACCCTGGCGATCTCCCAAAACCCCATTATGTCTTGAAGAAAGCATCGTTGTCTCCACTGCTCTCAAAGGGAGCGTAAAGCCTCCAAGACGTCGGGTTTCTACGTTTTGTTAGGAAAGGTCAGTTCTTTTCATGTAGGCAATAAACAGGCCCCGATAAGCAACTGTGACCCTGCCAAACTCACCAGTGGCTTTAGATGATGTAATAAGTACTTACACTTCCAATAAACCCACACTGCGGTATTTAAGGTATTCTCCACAGCTACGTAAGGAAGCACACTGCTATACAACAACTACTGAGGGAATTCTGCCCGCTCAGCCCAAGCAGCGCTACTTAACTACACCGGTTCACGAGTCCCATTCCACTACTGCACATTTCCTATCCTTCTCAGAAGCTGTAGACCATAGTCCTTTCTCAGTGTGTAATTCTCCTTGTGGTAACACATAAACGTTTGGGGTATCACATGGTCCAAAATCTAAGTAAAAAATTAAAACAGCCTAGTTCAAGAGACAGTACGTAGATATTTTCATGCTACCAGCCTCTGTAACAAAGTACTTCTACAGTTTCTTGTAGCTGCACAGAAAACACTTTTTTCTTCATATCTGAGATCCCAAACATTTCTCATTCTTTCGAATGCTTCAGTCACTGAATTATATCCCCTTTGCCAAGGAAATCTTGAGCAAACAAGTCAGTCACATAGCGCTTCCCGTAGGTCACCAAGTTCCTGCCTGAGCAGCCTTCAGAGGAAAAGAGCCTTTCCGAACCCAAAGCTCCGCACTAAGGCTGTTCTAGCAGTGGTCCCTCTGGTCTCTATCAAGCTACTGGATTTAGTTCACCAGATGATCTCAGCTACTGTAGAACCACATGGACAGCCTGTAACCTCTAAAACTTATGACACAAATCATTTATGACCTTGTGAGCTAATGCATCTGGAAATGAGACTGGTACCACCCTGTTTAAAAGGCCCAGGCCCTCCTTGGAAAGCCCCGAGACTAAAAATGCTGCTGCCGACTGCACTACTATTAGAACAAAAGTGCAAGCTTAGGACAGAGGCACTTTTGGTAAGAGGAGCTGATAAAACATCCACTGTTCCTCCACTTCTTACAGCATAAACAACAATGCGTGGCCCAAGTCACAGACTCACATCCAAGTTTGGCTCCAGCCGGTGTGATTCCCGATTTTCACAAAGAGCAGAGATGGAAATACAGATCCTATTATCAAATGAATACACAGCACTGACAACGTGATGTTCCTTGCGGGTCCCATGCTCCCCCAATGCCCAGATACGTGCAGTGAACACACAGGAACCACAAAACAGAATTTAGGGGACTCGCTCCTGAGAGACAGTCATCCGGTGCCGCTGTGTGAGACGAGCTCGCAAGAGGGGAATGGTTGAGATTTATTTTTAATCTTCTGGGCTGTAGATGTGTCAGGAACAGGGGGTGTTCAGCAGTTTTGAAGAGAAATAAGAAGTGCAAAAGAACCTGTGAGAAGACCTTCTGTTCTAACACTGGGCCAAAATGACTGAGACGAAAGGCATTTGAGAAATGGAGAATTGGGACGGAGTTTTGCTACTTTAACAGTGACTTCCTTGACAGGTAAATCTTACAACACAATATTTGAGCTATTTATCTTACAGCATATTTTGGAGAAAGACTATATTTCTGCAGTGAAGCCAGCTCTTCACAGGGAAGTAATTTGACTTCATCCATGTAAGCTTCCACTGGCCTCCAGGAAATGAAATCTAAGTCACAAAGAATGGCTGTTTTGATGAGGGTTTAAACTGAAAAGACTAAAATACTAGTCACTGCACACCACTGTCAGATTTTTCCCACATTGATAATTTTGGTTCCTAATGGAGTTCACACTACCTACCTACCACAAAAAAATCTGTCAATTAAACCACTTGGTAAAATATATCAAACTGAAAAACAATGTTAGAATTGATGGGACTCTAAATGATCTGATGCTCTTGAGCTTTGACCTTGTTAAGCACTGTCAGCCAGTGTGTCCAAATGTCTTTCCAAACACGTAGCAACGACTGAGGAAGCAGGTCATTAACTTATTTTGTCACGTTATGCAATTTTTCCCACCCCTCTAGACTGGGCTTTTTTCCAGGTCCGGTAGCCAACAATAAATCAATCACAGTCTCTCAGAAGCCTTTTAACTTAAATTCTATCCTGTAGGTTGAGTTAAAACCAGAGCAGAAATCACTGCAGGAGGTGAGGCAGGAGGGAGCTAGTGGCGACTGCTGTTTAGGAGATGTTTGCTTGAGCCACAGCCATTCTTGTTGGCATTCTGTGTGGACTCCTCTTCATTATCTGTAACAGAATCTTCCTCTTCTTCATCGCTCCGGTCATCTTTCAAGTTCTAGGGAGAAGAAAGCACCGTGAGCATATTCTATACCGGCAGTATTTACTGTCAGGTAAGTTACAGGACTGCTGTTATCAGTGCAGAACTTTCAAAAAGGCCTACGGGTGCCAGACAAGCATTTTATTTTTAAAATGAACTGGCTATCTAATCCTTTGCAATGACTTTGAAAAAATATCCTATTAATTTCATTAGTTAGGTGCCCCCATTTGCAATTGCAAAATGAAAAGATGGTGCATAAAATGTGAGACATTCTCCCTTCTTGGAAATTCCCCATCATCCTCTGAAGACAAAACTCCTGTGTCCTCCATTTGCCTCAGTAACAAAAATGTGCTAAAGGGAACAAATGAAAGAGGAGCTTTAAATACACCAGACAATATCAAAACTGCCCCCCAGAAACAGCCTCTCCTGCCAAAATGTAGGCTGACATCCAGGGACAGACCAGTTAACACCACTTTAATCTTGCAGAACCTAATGTTCTTTAGGCAAAATTTCTTCTATGACCTTGGCCCAGTTGTTTGACCTCTTCTTGCTTGTTTCTGCTTTCCCTTGTAAAGCGTTACTAGTAATCCCTGGGTGCTGCAGGATTAATTAACAGTGGTGAAGTGCAGGAAAGATGAAAAGAATATTGGCTAAAAGCTAAATATGTTGAATACACTTGCCCAAACATAGGAGTTGAGAGGCTGCCTGCTTCTGACGGGTGTAAGCTAAACAGTGACCAGTTGTGCCAGAATCTCCTGGTATTAACTTTGCTTAAAGAGACTTACTGACCCTAAAATATTCTTCCCTGCTTAATGGTGTATACATCACATCAACATTTGCAAAGGGGAGGCCACATCTATACAGCTACCATATACACCTTAGGTACATCACCCTGCAAAGGGAATTGCCAGGGAGGAGAGGATGGCTGCTCCATTAGCGGAAATGAAAGGGGGTCAGCAAGACAGTCTGCCCTTACGAAAATCCCTTCCCAGCTCTACAGGAACGGCTTCTAACATGTGACAATCACGCTGCATCCCCAGACAGTCAAAGATGGCACTTGCTAACGAATGTTTCTGCCACACAGAAAAAAGACATTGTGTCTACCCAGTATTTCACAGCAAAGCTTAGGGAAATGTAAGACAATTCTGTGCTATTTGCCACAGCACATAAAATATACCATTAGTCTCTTATTTCTCAACTCCTGTCATAACCCAAGACCCTACAATGTGTTCAGAAGTTTGGTTCAAACAATCAAGGCTTTGGCATTAAAACCAAACACCTCTATTTCCCTTTCAGTACAACAAGCTTGCAAGAGCAGTACCTGCCTCCCTGGAAGGACTTTCCATACCAACCAATGACCTGCTCAGCAGACTCAGGGTGGGATGCTGTAGTTAAAGACGCTGTAAATCAAGTAAACACTTCCTTCTGCCTAAGCGGTGACTGAGAACAGAAATGAGATCAAAGTAGGCACCTAAGAAACTTTTGCCACCTCCAGCAGTTTCCTGCATATTAGCAGCCACCACTGCGGTTGTCTCTTCCAGTTACTTTGAAGGTGTCTGGCAGACCTGATACCACCCAATACCCTCTCATTCTTGTGTTGGAAGAGGTGGACAGTAGTCATTCCCGCTCCAGCAACCCATGATTTAATAGACCACCTCTCACTGAGGATCAAAACCTGGGCCCTCACACTGTGGCTGACAATTTACCCATTAGCACCAGGGTATTTAGTTTGTTAATGGGAACTCCCCAAATTTAACAGCCAGGTGGTGTCAATGTTCAAGTACCGAGGAGCACAGGTGGCACGGTGTCTTTTTGTAACAGAAGGGTGTTTGGCCTGCAGGACGGTCTGCTGAGGGAGACCTGAGGCTTCTCTTCGTAACGGAGTACGTTGCCTCCAGAGCTGTGTGCTGGAGCTGGCAGGCATGTTAGCCCTTGTGCAGACAATCTGCTGCCTGTACAGCCACACCGGGGACCGCTCCATCGTGGATAAATTTGTTCTCATTGTCATCTGGCTGGACCTCAACTAAACAGGCAGAGACTGCACGTTCTTCCTGCTCCTGGAGTGATGTGCCAAGGTCAGAGATGAGACACAGAAAGGAGAAACCAGGGTTGTTCCTGCCCATCCTGTATCTGCTCTCAGAATGAACTAACAATTTCACTTTCTTAGCCTGTTGGTCTGAGGTCTTTCTTAAGCACCAAGTTCATACAGAGAAAATAAATGTCAGCTCAGTAATAACTCATCCAATTGCAATCTCATATCCCTTCATATATTACACCTCTAGTAAAATGTATAGGACTAGAAAGAAAATTAAAGCCTAAACTCTGTCTCATCAGAAACTATAAACTTCCTGGAGATTTTCCTTTGCCTTCTCCCTAACAACATACAAAGGGTATCAAAACAAACAAATCTTACTGTAAATACTGTAAAATAAACTTGGCATGCCATCAGTTAGAGAAAAGGAGAGACAGTCTTTCCCACACAAACAATTTATGAGGTTCTGCCTCTTTCAGATCACCTCCCTCGCTCCTACTAGTTTTGCGATTTGTATTTGTAGTAAAAGACAAACATTGAGGGTGTGGGGGGAGGCTTGTTACTTTTTTTTGCCACCAGAAATATTTCAGAAAAGGCATGCAAACTAAACCTCAGTACAGTGTCTGATGCAGAATGTGCTAGACTCCCTCCTGGAAGTACTCTCCTCTTCCTGAGCAGCCTCTGGCTGAGGCTGCAAATGCAGGGAGGAGTGCTTTTGTGCTCCTTGTGAATAGACTCGAGACTGGTGAGCATATATTTAATTTTGCGTACCTCATTGTGGTCCACAGAAGTTGCTGGTACTCAAGCATATGCTTAAAAATAGCTGGCAATTTGCTTCGCTTTGAATGACAGCTGATATGTGACATCAATTCCTGGTTCCCATAGGAATGAGCTGGCATTTCCAGCACAGAACTGCAAACTCGGATAGGATTTGCTTCCCAGTTTTAATGCTGTCAAGCTGGGTGCTCTGATTAAAGGCACTATATGTAGTAATTAAAACACATGTAATTGTTTTTCCAGCACACTGGAAATCCCTGCATTTGAGATAATATCTTACATATTTCAAAGCAGCAGGAAAAAAAAATTTCTTTGTATTCTATTGCAAATCTGCTTAATTCTAGGAAAGAGTACTACTTCTGAAATCCCGATATTAATTAAGAAAAATGCTGCTAAATCAAATCTAATTTTTTATTATATTTTTAATCATGAACCTGCTTCTTGACCAAGTGCCTCTACAAATTCTTGCTTTAGAAGAGTCTGGCCATTTTTGTCTAGCTTGTTTAAGTGACAGAACAGAACTTTAAATAGCAATAGCTTCATCCGTAACTAGAAAACCAAATTGATCTGTCTTTGCAAACTGTTTAACAGGCCATTATAAATATATTAAGATAGCATAAGTGAAGTTTGTGCCTCTTAACTTTGACCTAAGAATAACAAAAAAATGTAACATTTCTAGGATTTTCCCTGCTTTAATACCAAGATGTTTTCTCTGAGCCGCTCACATCATCTATTACAGTTGTGTTTTCCAACTCAAAGACTCTGCTCTTACCGTCCCTGAGCAACAACAGATGAATATACTGTCAGAAACACAAGAGCTGGCAAACTGTAAGTACCACAACCAAGGACATCATTAATGCTCAGTGCTTTGGTCTAATGGCATCAACTGCATTTATTATACTTCAGATGGTTTAGGGTAACAGACAAAATGGATGTGTATATTTTATGTTCTGGATGACTAACCAATTTAATCTTTCTAAATGGATGAATGGTTTCAAGGTTTATGAGAAGCAACACTAATGCTATAAAGTCTGCAAGAGAGCCATTTGTAGTGAAGCCAAAGCCGCAAACTTTTATAATCTTTTTTCCTTTTGTTTAACCCTTCCACCTGCTGCTCAGTCTGCCTCTTTTAGTTAAATGAACCGTATTTGTTAAGGTAGTTTTCGCTTCTTGCATTTCACCGTTGTTAGAACATGTATCATTCAAGTCATTAGCACCACATCTTATTACGTGAACAGTAAAGGACCTTCCAAGACACTTCAGCAAGGAGAAAGACTTCTTGAAATTAAGAGATGAGCACACTTCATTAGCCACTTCCAGCTTCTTGTAAGCAGAAAAACATTGGTCACGTCTCCATCTCTCACTCTGGAGAAGAAAAGACTGAGAGGGGATCTTATCACTGCTTATAAAGACCTTAAGGGTGGGTGTCAGGGGGATGGGGCCAGACTCTTTTCAGTGGTGCCCACAACAGGATAAGGAGCAATGGGCACAAACTGAAACTCAGGAAGTTCCATCTGAATATGAGGAAAAGTGTCTTTACTTTGAGGGTGGCAGAGCCCTGGCACAGGCTGCCCAGCGAGGCTGTGGAGTCTCCTTCTCTGGAGATATTCAAAACCCTCCTGGACGTGATCCTGTGCAACTTGCTGTAGGTGACTCTGCTTTGACAGGGGGGGTGGATGGGATGATCTCCAGAGGGCCCTGCCAACCCTGACCATTCTGTGATTCCATATAAACTACCAGAGAATTTACTCCTAATTGTGCAAGTTTGTCTCTCAATAAAGGCCTCAGAAATTACTTCCCTCAACAAGCCTTTGCTGCTGCGTTCTCTCTGCTACCGCTGATGAGAGCATCAGGAGAAGGACACGGCTGTGCTGGAAGACAGATGGAAGTGTGGGTTTCCTCCTCCTAGGTGCTGCTGGTACCATCTGAAGCTCACTGGTGGAGAAGTGGGACTGGGCCAACACCACCTTTCTCTTCTGTTCCCCTTTATTGGGCACAGGGCATCTTTGTCCATGCGTGCGTTGAGGTCGCAATGAAGCCATGGCTTCCTATCTGCTATGCAGTATTTGAAGCGGAAAGTGTAAGAGCAGAGGGAAAGACAGTGCCAAGCAGTATAAAAAAAGAGGCAAAAATATATTGCAGCAACGTAGCTTGATCCTATAAACAGTAAGGAAGCCTTAGCAACATGCCTTCTGCTTTCCCAGAAGGGGAAGGGCACTTGCTAGCAAACGCATCGTCAGGTCAACGTGGCGTACTGCGGGTTGTCAAGTTGAGGTCTCAAAATGTAAGCTGTTACTATGATGACATGCTCCGAAACAGAAACAGCCACTGTGGCAGCACGGAGAAAAAGAAAAAGAATCTGGCTGAGAGAGATCTGAGCAGAAGATGTTTCTGCAGTGAAGTTCAGACGCTACAACATTTTTTTCATGAATCAGCTTCCAATCCAGCTTCTCCCTGGTTTTCCCTGACAAAGGCACATACTTTTTAGGAGGCATGCAATAACTTCAGTTGGCATTATGAAGGCAATAGTGTAGGGTCTGGTTCACAAATTCATGGTGTGAGTTTGGGAGTACAGTGGTGGGGGCATGTTCGTTCGTTTGCTTTTTCCGCTAACCAGCAGGCTTGCTGAGCATTACCACAGGCAAAAGTAGGCAAGACCAGTCCCTACCAGTTCAAACTCTTTATCACTGGTGTAACTGTGTCCGTGGGTGGGGTGGGAGAGGTACCACGCCTAACTCATCTGGTGGGATTAACAGTGACTCAAGGTTTCTCAGCAGCATAAAGAGATTTCAGTTTTGCCCCTGCCTGGACAAGACTAAGACCAATTAATCTTTTAGGATAAGCATAATTTACGTCCACTGGATTTTTTTCTACCAGGTACAGATATATAAAAGCAATTCACAGATGATTCTGGAATTTTAATTATGTGTTCTCTAATTTGGTGAAATTTAGATTTTTGGATTTTCAAATATTTATTCTTATCCTTCAGTTGGAATTTCCAGACTCTTAAATGTATCTTATATTAAAATCAGAATGTCCTAAATCTTATACCTTAATTCTACCTTAAGAATATTTTCATTTAAATATCTACAAACATATTGACTAGATTTTGATTTTTCAATGTAAAGACAATAAATTCCACAGCACCTCTTTTTATGGAAACAGCTTGCAGTAAAAAGATGAAAGCTATTAGTCAGGTCAGCAACCACTGACTCAAATAAAAGAGATAATAAACAAGAGAGATAATAAAAAGTCAGTCCAAATAGAGAGAAGGGGGTACTTTTCTAACAAATATTACTATAAAGTTGATGAATCTCTGACTTCAACATGTTTAATTCAACATCAATAATTCAACTCAGCTGACATATGACTTAATAGATCTTTACTTTCCTGTGGAGACTAAGCAATACACATTTGGATTCAAGCAAACTGTTCTGTATTTCCAGCCTGGAAGATTTTATTGGAAAATATATTTCCCTTTTCAGCTTATACACACTAGGCAACATAAATAATGTTGATCTTCCATGGAAGATGCGCTGTTGGACTCTGCTTTCTGCAGTTTTTAAATGAAGATGCAGACTTTCTAGATTAATTGTGTTGGACATCTTGTGGCCAAAACTACTCTTATTTAATCTCTCTCTCTCTTCTCCCCATTCCACAAGCTTTCCACTGGGAGGTTTCAGAGGGAGCTCAAAGAAGACATGTGAAAAACAAATTAAAAGAAAGGTTACACTAATTCCACAAATATTGAAAAGAATAGTCTCATAAAACTAGATGTTACTATTAGAACATGTCCCCGATTTAGATTGAAGGAGTAAATTTAACCTCAAAAAATATCACTTGGGTTGTCACTCAGCATAACACACCTGTAACTGGAGCTATAATACCCTGACTGTTCAGAAGAAATAAATCGTTATTTACAGTTAATCAGGTACTCTGTGGTTTCAATAAAGTCTGCTAGCTGTGTTATTGAACTCTACTAACTAAACCTTGCACTCAAGTGACGATAATGTCAAAAGCCCAGGAGGTACTGAGTGAGTCATAATGTCCCACTGCTTTTTGAATTATTCCAATTTTAAATCCACAGTTGGCAAAGAAACAAAGAACAATATAATAGGCATTTGATGCTGTTCTCTATAGTGAACTTTTTTTTACCCTAGGACAGAACTTGCATTAAGCCAAGGAGTTCAGTGGTATGAACTTTTATCAGAACATGCATTTTTATTCCTTATAAATGCTTTTTTGGCTACAAAAAACCTGATCAGACACTCACACTTTTCTCAGTGAGGTATGATACTGCACTTAAAATGAATGTTTTGAAACAGCATAGCTGCTAAAGAATATTCCTACAGAAGCCTTATAGCACTATTAAACTAACCTGAAACCGCAACGTATACAACCGTGTAAAGATAGGCACTTCTATCTAATGTGTCCATTAAGGTGTTCACTTCTCTGTTTTCATTGTTAGGAAGCATTTCATTCCTTTTGTGATGTAACTAAAGGTTATCTCAGTACTTAAACATTAGCAATCTAATTTTAAGTCACATACCTAACAAGCAATGTCTTTTCATTTGACATTCATATCACAATACCTAAAATAATTTCAATAGAGTGTTTCTAAACACCCTGATTATCGAGGCTGGATATAGAATACTTTAGGTAGTACCTAATGAACTAATTAGAAGTCCCTGAGACTTGTGTGCTTAAGTCACTTGGTGGAAGTTTTACTTCACAGAAGTTCAGCATTCTGGAAGTCGGGCATCTACTCAGAGATTGTTACCTAGGACTGCTCTATAACCAATGGAAAGCAAAACGGGTCTCCCCAGAGGGTGACCTGTCCCACCACTGCTGGGGTGACAACACTGGACACAGAGAAGTGCTCACTGGAGACACCACTCTTCCTCCTCTGATTACAGAAGGGTCCTTGAACTTGAGCTAGCCACAACTCAATTTATGCAAGGCAAATCCTACCCTCACATGCTTCACACCCATCACTGCCTGATTAGACTGATCCGGTTGGTTTGTTTACTTTCTAATGATGTGAACTCTGTAGTGTGCTGTGCCTGGTCAAAAGTTATTAGAATTGCGTTACGGAGGAGAGACTGCTCCTTTTCAGATTTCTTCCCTTCTTCATGCGTTAATAAGGATTATGGAGCACTCTTAGGTCCTCCTAGGAGAACATATTTTCTTTAAATACAATATAAGACAATTTCCTTTCTCAATTGATATTAATCTATCATTAACTAGCTTTATTTCAAGCTTTTTTTTTTTTTAATCTATTCAGCAGATTGCAGTACTGGGAACCCCTCTGAAAGTATGAGAATTACTCACCTCATAAGAAAGTCACAACTCAAACCTCTGCAGCATAAATTAAAAATAGTAAATGAAGGCATCAACAGTTCTGTAGAAGGCCTAGGGTTTGCTCTGTGAATTGATTTTTGGCAACTGAAAAAAATACATATGCACACTATTTTTTTATATGTAGTTTTTATGTAGGTGCATATATATAAAACTAGCAGCAAATGGAACATTTCATAAATATCTCGCTACAAAATTAAAAGATATGAGCAGTTAACAAGGGAAGCCAGAAAAACTGTCAGCAAATGCCCTTCTGTGAGCAGCAAGGTAAATCAATTAATTTTAAAGCAAAAACTTTACCAACATTTGTCTTTTATCTGAATTAGGAACTTTCACATAAAAAGAGTCATTTAGATCAGGGATTTACTGAAAGTAGAGTTGCCTTGTGCCAGACATAAATGCAGAGAGAGGGACGGGGGTGCTTGTTTGGCCAGATCCATTGCTGGTGAAAACTAACACAATCCTGTTGACTTCGAGTCAAGCCGTGCTCATTTATACCAGCTGAGAACCTGGCCCTGTATCAACACTGCAGACTTGTGCTGAACTGGCCAGGGCAGGAAGCTTTGCTTTCAGAATTACATATAGTTTGGATTTTCTATTCTTAGAGGCAGTGGTCATCTGCAGCTCCTACTGAAATCAAACTCAGCGACTTTGGACACAGTAGACTTTTATGGCAGCACATAAGAGACCTGCACAGCCCCATTTATGGCACAGCCAACGTACAAGAGGCAAAGGGAGCATCCACACACTCAATCTGTTGGACTATGGCCAGAGGACTGAGTCTGCTCTTGCATAGTCTTGTGTGTGCATAACAGGGCTGTGGAAGGGTACTTTGCCCCAATGCTCCCACCCCAGCGTACCCTCACAGGCCCATCTACTCCAATCAAATGCTCAGAAATTACTTTCTTCAGTTTCTCATTAGTGCATTCCTCCATAATGGTCACAACAGTCCTTAACTTAAGTTTTCTAAACTTCACCTGATTTTTATATAATATTCAAGTGAAAGGCATTGTGGAATTACAGACATTCTAAACAGAGTTTATTAAAAAAATAAATAAATCAAAATTCCAGCAAAGAACATTGCTGCTATTTTAAAATCTGAGAATATTTTAGCGTATAACATACCTGCCTGGAAGTCATTGATCAGCTGCTGACCCCTTTCATAACCAGGAGTAAAACGTGAAGATTTAAATACCAATCTGCCTTTTAACTCACAGTGCCAGGAAAATGAACTGGTTGAGACAAAGGAGACCAGACAGTGCTCTTGGATTGGCACGTAACATTTGTGCAGTAGAGAAGAACTCGTGGCTTTTCCTCTTTCACAGTCTCTGCTGGGCTACACACTTTGACAAGATACCTTACTGAGGTCAGCCTTGACTTCAAATCCCCAGTAAGGGTAGGACTCCAGAGCTCCCCAGCATGCACACAGCAGCTTTTCTCCTTTTTGCCTATCATTGTAAATACCAACCAGCAAACCTTTTACTCTTCTATGCTTTCTTCTGCCTGCCTCTCCTTCCTCAGACAAATTTGGCAGCATAAAGTGAGACACGCAGCCAGGCTCTGGGCTTAACTAGATTGCTGTAGCAGAATGGGAAACATGCAGATGAAAGAAAGTCATAACAGGAAGTAATTTCCCTTTACTAGGGCATGAGCCTTCAACGCTGCTGACCTGGCTGGCTAGCTCCCATCTCCAGGCTATTAAAAAAGCTTGTGTCCCAAAGGCAATAATTTGAATCAACTGGGAAGGTTCCCAGATAGACTGGTTCTCATCTCCAAGAGGGAAAACTTTCATTTGTTCTATTTTGTTCCCCTAAGAAGCTATCCTCATGAGAAAATCTGCTATAAATATTTATTTGTTGAGAACCAACAAATTCAACTTCTCCTTAACCCATTTTCCTTTAAAATGGGGAAAAGGCAATCCCTGCTAGCCGAGTTTGATCTGTCTTGTGTTTGTGCTGAACCTTCACTCAGAGAACTGAAACTCCAAAGCGGGACATCAGTGTGTTCTGGCCCTTCCCAGTCTAGAAAGTAACCACAAAATCTCCAGTGAAATCTTTTCCACAACTTCCTAGTCAGAGTCATGAAACTGTAACTAACTAGATTATCATTATCCTCTAATAATATATATTACTGCTTTTAAAACTACTACTTGGAATTAAGGCGAGCACACCTCTTGGTCTGTTTTATCAGCATCCTGATAGCCATTGACACATAGAATGACGTTTTTCTGAAACGAATGACTTCTCACCAAATGTGTTAATTCTCATTAAATTTCATTTTCTGATTATAAACGCCCTGAAAATAGAATTTTTTTACTGCTTCAGAAAGAAGGAAAAAAAAATCAGCTGAAAGTCTGACTTTTTAGGAGTCCAGTAAACTGCTGTGCATGCCAAAACAGAATATACATTTCATTTCATGCTTCATTTTCACATCCCAGTAATTGCACGGTGTATGGAAGCGCAGCACTTGTGCACGATCAGGGTCGTGTGATGACCTTTCACAGCTGAAGTTAAAAGTCAGAGTTTATTAGCTGGGAGCAATCAGGCTCAGCTCACCTATGGTGTGCCTCATGCACACCGAACAGCACACAGCTCAAGCACACGAACACTGGATCCAATTCTCTTTGCCACAAAAGAGATTTAAAATGTAATCTCTTTAGAGGCCATTCTACTTTCATAGTACATAGAGCTTTTTTCCTCTCTGTAGTTTTAAAAAGAAGATTTCTGTTTAGGATTAAATATCTCAAGTTATTGCACAGTTCAGTGAGAAAGTCAGTGCTGCCTCAGCTGTCAGGCCAGTTAAGTGTTCACAGTCACAGCACCCCTGGGTGAACGGAGCCTGAAGAGTGACTCTCCTTTAATAAAGGTAAACCAGGAGATTTTAACCACTGTGGATCCATGGTCTAATTCTAAAGGATATAGATCTGATTCTAAAGGCAACTAAGGGAAGCAAAGCAAGTGCTCCAGGCTTAAATCTGTCATACAGAAGTCTGTACTTCCATGGGGAAATGTTTAAGGACTTGCAAACAAAAAAAACCCCACAAACGCGTGGCTTTAAACAATGTGCTGTGGGCCTTTGTTTCATGAACAAGAAAATTCTCACCCAAGTTCAGCACTGAAATTCCATACTCCCAGGACCCATGTGGTTACAAAATAAATAAAAGATTCAAATGAATTATTAAAAAATAAAAGTTTGTTTGATGCAAACAGATCAAGCACAAAAAAGTAAGAGGAAAAATAATAAAAGAATCCCAGGGAAGGAAAGTTCTGCAGAAGCTGTGGGAGTCTGAATAGCCTCAGGCTAAATTCAGCTAAAGGCATCTGTCAGGAGCAGGTAGTACTGCCTCTGGGGACTGTATGACTTAATTTAAAAACTTACACAAAGGGCTATAGCAAGTCTCTAAAGAGATAAATTAGCAACAAGAAAGATAGAAAGTAACATAGGCCAGCACCTCTGCAGGTGTAAAGCATCATTATTCTTCAATATCAGCAGTAAGGGCATGTTTTATAAGAGCGTATTATGTCTGTGTTCCAGAGGACTTTCAGGCCTTGCCTACACATTAATATTAAAACACATCAAGTATTCTAGTCCACTGGCACACCTTTAGGGATACAGTTTTAGTAGTTTATCTTCTTTTGATACAGAAAAGGGAGTAACTGATTTAAGGAGCCTTTATATGGCTAACCACTTTTCATGGCAAGGGACTCTACTGGCATTCCAGTAGCAGTATATAAGAAAGAATGAAGGAAAGAAAGTTAACTCGAACTGGCAGAGATTTCTCAGTATGAGCGCAATCCTCAGGCTGAACAAAATGCTAAAGTAGAAGGGAAGAGCAGAAGTATCATAACAAGTATTTCATGGCTCTCATTTCAACCCCCAAAATAGTATTTTCTTACCATTTGCAGCTACCCCTACTCTATCTTTGAACGCTAAACTCTCACTGTTCCCTTGGGAGTTCGGACCAAATACGGAATGAACAAACCATGGTCCCGGGTATGTCCAACCAAAAATCTTTAAAAAGCCTGCTTACTGAGTACAAAATACCAAAGGAATCTGCAGATACATAGGTGGCACCAGCTCCTTTTTTTTTGAAGAGTGACAAGTCCAAAAGCCTGCTCTACAGCTTTGCAGGGTCTTTTCTGCTTCCAGAAGAAGAAAGAAGCACAGTGAATCAAAGAAAACTGCAGCTGATGACTAATGGTCACTATTACTTAGGAGCAAGAAGCTCATTGCCTCATTTGAAGGCAGTTTGACAGTGACAAAACAATTAAAAGAGAAAGAAAACATATTTCTGGTCACATTACAGTCTGTTAAAAACCTGCCATTACCTTCTGCCATTGATGGACTTTGCATCAGCTCTGAAGTATCTGAGTCATGTGGACATCATGCCCATTTCCTACAACTTACACATATTTTTCAAGATTTAATGCACTGTAGTCTCAAAACCTTAACTCTGTGTGTAATGGTTTTAACATATATTTTACATCTTAATTTGCCATAATAATGTGGCTTTAAGCTGCTGTCATTCGCTCCCTTTTTCTGACCTTGGAAATAAAATGTTTAATCTCCACGGGATTTTCCTGGCGAGATTATTTTAAATCAATGCATATGTACATACTTCTCTATATGTTTTTTCAATTTTCCTAAAATATTCTCATATGTGCAGACATGATGACTAGACATGTTTCAGTGGTGCTTGAAACTTGATACAAGTGGGTAATTTAACCATGTAGTTGAACAATATTACAGAAACACACGGAGTTTCCTAGCAACAAAAGGCCTTGGACATCAAGATGGCAGCCAGCAGCTAACATTGCAATTGCCTGACTTAACTTGAAAAGAAATTACACTGAAGAATGTCCTTCTTCCTCTCGCAGCAGAACTGATCGAAGATACATGGCTGTAAGTCCGACCTTCAAGGGCTTTTCTTGCATGCGTATGCCTTACTCATATACAGGGTCACAAAATGTCATATGAGAAAGGACATTTGAGTTCTTTTTTTGAGTATTTTTATGTTTTCCAGAAGTAAGAACAACCTTTGATTTGACAAAACGTAATACTCCTGCCTCCTCAAGTTTACCCCCATAGAAAATAAAAAGCTTCTTAATGCAAAGTAGCTGAGTACAGCTTAGCTTGTCGATGCAGAATTCCCCCTTCTTAGGGCATTTCTGGAGGACTGGGCCAGGGGAAAGGTGGCACAAGCCCCCTGAGCCTGGAGACCAGTGCTGCTCTGTGCTACTCGCCCTGGTGCCAGAGACTCCCAAGCCTCAGAAAACAGGACACAGAGGGACAGAGCAAGATCATCTCCTCCCTTCTTTCCGTCTTCCTCATTTTTATTCATCTCTGGCTGCAGTATTTGGGAGGAGGGAAATTGCAAGATTTTTAGTCCAAGTTCTTTTTTGCTGAAGCAAGTCAGTCAGCTGAGCAGCGATCCCAGAGGACTGAGGATAACTGTCCCCTTTATTAGTGCAGAGGGGAGGTGACACCTGAGATTCAGAGCTTCTGACCAGCCAGTCTCCGACAAAAGCCATCTCTCCCTGAGGGGGGAAGGGTAAAGCATGGAAGAAGCTACCAACTCATGAAGCTGCAGTACTTGATGTCATTTCTGTATTAATTCCTGCCTTTAACAAAGGCTCCTGCCACAGTCTGGAGATGAGAGCACTGAATTTAGACCCACAGCTCTAAGCAAGATGTGACACAGCTCTGTGTGACCCTTTGAATAACAGCAAAAGGGACTTGGTGGGTACATGATATCCTGGAGACTTGGGCCCTCCTGTCTACATTCCCCACCGAGTCTCACCTTTCATGTCTGACCCAGACAAGTCCTTTAACCTGTCCTTCGACAAGGGACAACAGCACTTCTCACCGAGAATAAATAATTCAAGCCCATTGACTTTCAGACGGTGTGACCACATGGTCCAGAAGGATACATCAGGGGCGACACCTGCCCTGGATGGATGCTAGGAGCTGTTAACTGCTGCACTATAGTGGTTTTCACTGGTGACCCCAACAACCCAATCAGGGTGGCTCAAGGCACAGAAGGCACTGAAAAAAATTCCTTACACCCTTGCTATGCTCAGAGCTTCCTTCAGTTAAACAACAACATCAGTCCCTATTCCCAGTTACATCATGACTTCATTTTTCCAGCTGAAGTAGCTAACTGTTGCTTCAAGAAAAATGTCAAAAATTGCCTGTCTTCTGAATGAGAACTTGGGCAGAGAAACAAAACCCTTCTAATACAAGGATGATGATTTACTGGTATTTCACTAAAATAGCAACAGCTATTTGTGTGGAGTATGTCTATAACAAATATGTCGGTATAAAAATGCTGCCTTGCAAACACCATTCTTTTCAATGTTGCCTTTACAGCTTTGGAGGCACTGGCTGCTTTCACAGCCTCACAGCCAAGTTTGCCACCGCTATGGAAAACAGGCTGCACATGTAAGCCAGTTGAAGTCATACAGACTGAAAAGGGCTAGGGCTGCTGCTGCTACCACTGTAAAAATGTTATTTGGAAACTGTCTTCTCAGAGAGCTGTATAAGGAATCAAAAATCCATGGCAGGGATGCAGGCTTGATGCTTTCCCATTTTTTAGCAGTGACTAATACAAAAAAGCTCTTATCTCAAAATAAAACATTTCTGCCCCTTACAAAGGCATCTAAGCAGGCAGGGCAGAATGGCCTTATATAGCTGGCCCAGTAAGGTCCTCTTCACCACTGTATCTGAAGACTTTCTTGCATTGTGCTCTCATCACCCCAACGAATGCGGACAGAGAACTATGCCAAAGCCTTTCTCTTCCTCAGCTGCAAGGCAGAGGGGTGTCCCTCTTGATTTCACCAGAAGAGTTGTGCTAGAACAGCACAGAGACAAGGCCAAAATCAAAAAAGAAAATGAGGAGAAGTAAAACACTTTAACACTCAATAAGCCAGGCCAGAAATAATTTTGTAATTAATCTAACAGAGGTAGGAGACATGCAAGAAATACAAGCTTTTCAGTGTCTAAGGGAACATAAAAGCATGTTTTAGAAGCAGAACACCACAAACCATTTCTTCTACAGATTTATCCCTTCTGTACAGCTGTTCGCTCTCTAACAAGGGTTGAGTTTGTAACTGCAGCTTTCTCCTAGGGAAGACATTGGGTCTCCCTATGATATCCAGCTCTCTGTTTGCATAAGATTTGAAGGAATCCAATAATCCAATAATTATAGGATGGTTTCTGTTATCAGTCAAACAACAATTAAATATGGGTAGAAAGAAATATTTCTATTTCCTTAAGATGCTTCACAGCATTAACTGCTTCAGGTAAAAGGACAGAGTCAGCTCAATTAAGTTTTTGCATCTTGATCCTCAAAAGAAATAACGTTTCTCAACAGCACAACTTAAGTTTCACCTTAACTATTAAAATATACCTGTCAATGCTTATGCCAAATCTTAAAAGACATTCTCCAAAGTCCTTTTCTAAATGCTTTTGGCTAAATGTTTTACCTACACGGCACTACACTGCACACTTCATGACAAGACACCTTGTGAAAATGTTACTACTTCAGGCAATCAAACAAGACCTAAATGGCAGCAAAGTTTTCTTTATAGCTTTTTCCCACATGAGTTTTCTCTACAAGGTAAAAGCAGATTATGGCAGTACCAGACTCGCACTGTTTCTCTGCTCCAGTTGAATATGACAGTATTTCATTGTCATAATATAATAGCAGATCAGCTTCATATGGTTTTCTTAAATCAAAAGCAGTGTTCAAGTATAGCTCACCTCAGACAAACAAACCTGAAGAACTTTGGCTACAAGTTTTCTGCAGTATTTAGAGATCTCACCACTCATCTCTCTACTTTCGTGGAATGTTCCTACAAAGCCCAGTGAGAAAAGATTGCTTTCATTTGGAACACAGGAATTTCTGTGTTCTGCACCATCTTAGGGCTTCAGTTTTTGGGAGAGCTCATTTCTCCTTCACTATCAGAGCAAAACATCAGACACAGGCAAAAAAAAGTTCTAGCTGAAGTTTTGATAGTCTGATCTATGGCCTTGGGTGTGCTAATGAGAGGTAGAAAGCACATTTGAACATCTCTACGCTTTGTAGATCCCTATCAAAAATGCTGACATGAAAGTTCAGAAAAACAATAAGAAATTCCAAGTAATCTATTGAAGGTATTAGCATCTGTTTGGTATTTCACACGTCTTTCTGCAGAATAAAAATTGCTTACCTTTAAGAAAATGAATCTTCTCAAAATCTTGAAAATTAAGTAACCCCAATATAAATGCAAACCTTGAATGATCAATAGCTGCCCATTGAATAAAAAATAGGCTATGACAGGGGTTGTGGAGTAGTATGTAGGCTGATACAACGTGGCACGAAGAATCCTAAAAAATAAAGGTCACTGTTATGGTGCAAGATTTCTTCTCCATGCTATTTACAACTATTTCTGATTTCACATTTGAAACTAATTAATTATTTCCACAAAATATTAAAAAGCTCTGCAAAGATGACAGATTAATTAACAAGTTCTATCTTAACTAGATTATGCATCTATTGAAATACAGACTTCAGAAGATGAGAAATTTGAGTCTTGCACGAAAGTATTCTAAATAAGGCTAGAAAAAAAAATCCTATTTTTTTAAGTTTTCAGCTCTGTGTGGTCTAGATACTATGCAACTCAGAGCTTGTCTATGCCTTTTTTTTAATGCAAATTCTTTCTAATCTGAAATCCACACTCCAGAGAAAATCCTACAGGCTTTGCAACAAGGGCTTTTTGTTAACGAACATATGTTTTGTCCATCTTCAGACTTCACTGCTTCTATATTATTTGGGGCTTTTTGAGTCCCTTTAATCTCATTATGTTTTGCTTCCAAGCTCAAGAACTCAAGAACAAGAAACTCAGTGAAGCAAAATGATTGGAGATCACTTGTATAGTTAATCAAGAAATAACAATAAAGTAAAAGACATCAGCATTTCTGAAAGAAAATACTACAGGAAATTAAAACCTTGTGCTGATCAATGTTCAGAACTATTAATTTAACTAGATTGAGTCTCTAAGGATTTGTCCACATGCAGGGAGGGGCATGAAGGCACACTAGAGCAAGTCCATGAAACCGTGAATGTGAAACACATCAAATACTTTCAAAAAGCTAAACATGTTAAGCATTAAGCACACTAAGCACCCATGTGGATATTCCAAAGCAGATTAAATCATAGCACTCCAAAATCATGCAAGTATTTAGCACATTATGATTTATTTGTGTTGACTTCATAAATTAATTGGTTCACCTTAACTTTTCTGAATGCTCCCCATGTAAGTGATTGAGGTGAGGCACTACCCAAGAACCAGGTAGCAAAAAGAAGGCCCTACAAAAAATTAACGACAATCCTACAGGAATTACACTGTACTCTGACTTCGCAGCTACAGCAGGAGGGACGGAATGAAAGGGAAAATTATTTCTCCTAGTTAAGTAGCTCAATCCCCTTGAAAATACAGGAGCTCATAGCATTTAACTACAATTTACAAAAATAAATTAAATAATACATACAAGCCTTCATTTAGGTTACCATATTTTCAAGAGGCTCATTTAAAAACTATTTTTACTTAAATTCAATTTAAGAAAATGACAGTTTTTGTCAACTCTTCTCGCTGGTCTTTAGCAGCTGACAACAATGAAAGTTCTGCTTCTGCTCTTTAAAGTACAATCCATTCCTTTCCTTTTCCCATCACAATGAATACTAACCTCTCAATGGAAACAGGAATGAAATAAAAGCCTGTGACTACATTAAATACTGCTTACCAGAAGGGGAACAGGATGATTCTTGTGATGAAGAATACAATTGAAAAGATAATAAAGAGCGTATTGCATGTTTTCTTCCAGTGAGCATAATTAAACATTTTGGCTGCCTGAATTGAATAAAAAAAAAATAAAATAAAATGTATTACAACTATTCTCTGAAATAAGTTCCTTTCTGCATTTTCATAAATAAAGACTCATCTTCCACCTAAGCAGGAAGAAAATTTCCTCCCTGTTTGACATGTAAAGCAATCATTTTACTGATACCTAATAAAGCAGTACCAAAACAGATTCTTTGTTTACATTTCTCTTTCATCTTAAAGGACTCTGTCTCAAAGGCCTAAAGAACAGCTCTTCGATCAGAATATAAAAGTGCCATGAAAACACAAAGTGCTCTTGAAAACAGAGGTAATCCCTCATTCTTGTACCAGATTCAAAATGGGCTGAATCAAAGAGGAGCTGCTAGCCACATCTGCCTGCTCAGGAGCAGCGGTGACCCCTTATACACAGGCTTTCTGGTGTATGCACGTTACTGACCCTTCTCTGTGCCTAATTCAGCTTCTGTTTTCTCCTTTTTGAGAGCTGGACATCCTAGCGTTGGTCTCTATCCTGCCAATAAAGATTATAACTGCTGCTTCTCCCCTAGCTGAACTGTACAGCTCGCCATGCTTCATTTAGGAATCAGCCTGGGCACTGTTGAATGAAACAGCTGTTCTCAAGTGTAAGCAAAGCTTCAGGTGCCAAGCCTAAGTTTTAAACAGCAATTTGATGAACTTTCTTTTTTTTTGAGTGGCAGGGCTGAATTAAGTTATTCTGGTACCCAACTTCAGTTTCCATCTGAGTGCTGTCCTACCAGTTGTCAGTTCAACTCTTTGTAAGGCCACATAGTTAATTGGACCACAAAGCCGTTCAGGATTAAAAGTAACCCAGAAAAAAACACCTGTATGTATGCATTTAATCCGGACCAATCCCAACTGTATGACCCCAACAACTAGTGGTTCCAATACAACGGATAGAGTATCAGGAGCAGAAATGAACAGCGACAGACAACAGCCTACAAGGGTTGCTTACACTGCCACCAAAAGAGGTGATGAAACTATGCTCTCAATCTTAGTGCTATAATCTCAGAATAACTCTATCGAAGGAAACTGTGCATTTGTCTTCCTAGAAACCCAGCAGCAAGTCTCTGTGACCACAGTGCTGTGTGCAGAATAGGAACAGTTCTAAATCTTGGTATTTAGTCCAGAGAAGGGAATTCTCCTTCAGTCCAGGGGAAGAAACTTTTATTTCACAGTAGATACCTGTTATATCTTGTTCAGGGACAGCTTGAGCCAGAACCATATAATGTAGATGTATCTCTTGAGTCAACACAGGGGTGAATGAATGCTGACAAAATTAAGCCAGTTTGGAGAAGTAGCCAAAAGTTTGGCTGCTAAATTTGCTTGAGAATTGGTATCGTGACAAGTTGTTCACAGGCTAGCCAATTTGGTCTAATTTTAACAGTGAAACAAGAACAATCCAGGGAGGGAACTGTATTTCCAGTCCCTGCTCTGTACTGAAGAACTTCTCTTCTGCTCTTTTCTCATAATGGATTCTGTAACAGAGTATCAACTTAAATTATCTAGAAGCTCTTTTTTATCTTACAATTTATGAATCTGTGAAGCCATGTCTCTGTGGGGATAGGAAGGCATCGTGGGAAACTTGGGGTAAAAAGATTAAAACGTCACTGAACATAACCTGAGCAACAACTAGAAAACCCCAAAAAAACCTTCACCAGTCAAAAAACCCAAAACAAACAAACAAAAAAGATGGAAGGCAGAGCTACCTCGAGCCAGAAATCTGCAGTATCATGGACAAATATCACCAGTGTTCCAAGACGCACGTAATTGCCACACCAAGAGCCACTCATCAATGCAATGGCTACCAAGTGATGAACGACATGAGCCAGAAAATCCTGTGAAGGAGAGAATAAAAAACGGTAGAACCAAGCAAGTACAGCCCTTGAGGGACTCCGTGTGTATGAAGTGACAAGCAAGACTTGTCAGACACAGAGAGATGCCCTGGCAGCCCGGAGAGCACGGATGTGTGCAGGTGTGCCAGGGACAGACGGATGCTGCCATCATGTGGCTGCACCAAATCCAGGATCAGGACAGTGCTTTTCCTTAAAAAACACTTTTTCCAACTCCTCACAGAAACGGAGGTTCTAGTTACAACCAAATATGACCACTTGCCTTCCTTTTGTTGTCAATCCCAAGCGTAAATAAGAGAGACCAGTAAAAACTGATCTCAGCCATGTAGTACCAATACTGGGATGGCAGCAGAGTCTGTAATGAAGAAAATCGCAGTTAACTCTGAGAACAGCAGAAAGGGAATGCCAAGTGAAATTACTTATTTTTTCCTTTCCTCACATCTTTTTCCTCTCTGCTGAATCTTCCTTAAAAAAATTAAACCAAACTAAATCCCTGTTCTGGGCTTCATTAAGAAAGATGTTCTGGGAGCCAAATATTTCAACCTTTATTCAGACCAAACTCTCAGTTCCTTCAGTTCCTCCCCCACCTCTGAATTTTAGCATGCTTTTTTTCTATGTTTTTGTCAGAGAACTGCACGCAGAGCGCTTCTGCATTTAATTACAAACAACTGCAAATAAATGAAGCCCTCCATTTTGGTGAACAATTAACATACTAAACATTCACACATCCCGTGACTAAAATGTCAGCTATTTACACTGAAATCCTATGCATCTGCTTAGGGCTAGATGCTGAGCTTTCCTGCTCCCTTGGTCCAATACATTTCCCAAATGGCAGGAAGTAGGCTTGGTTATCAGGTCCCACAAGTAAGAGAAGCTGGGCAAACTCAGCTGGGAGGCAAGATTCTTTTTATCCTTGGCCTCTGTCTAGAACGGGAATAAGGTGGCAGTGTGGTATTCCACAGATTTATAAACACAGGAGTGGGGGGCACATAAGAACCTCTGACAGGTGGGCAAGAAGGCAGTTTGCTTGGAGTCATCTGTTATGTGACCCTTCGTAAAGTTTTTTAGGAAGAAATGAGAGCCTCATGACCCTTGGGAACAAGCAGAGTATTGAGCAGAGATCCCCAGAGCAGGGACTCTCTCTCACATTATGCCAAGCCAAATCATTGCAGCACTCCCTCCACCTGCACTACTGAGCAATAAGGCCCAGCAGGCACACAGCTCGGCATAACCCTCTGCGTAATGCTATTCTGCAATGCCCTGAAGCATCAGCAGGCCTGGTGGAAGCTTAGGGGTTCTGCACTGAAACCCGTAACACAGACAGCAGCTACTGTGCTCAACTGGTAACCTGGGGTGGGTGGAAATAATAGTGGTTTGGCTGGAGGGCTGAGTTGCAGTGCAGGCAGATCATGGAGAAGTCCTGCAACAGCCAGCAGGAGGTACCAAAGAAAGGCAAAAGGCTTCGGTGCCGCACCTCTCTAGGTGGTGCTTGTTGGGAGGGAGAAGCGCTTCTGTGGATTACCCCTTCCAATGGGGAAATACCTGGAATGCCTCCAGGCCAATGGCCCAATGCCAAAAAGCTCACCTGAAATGGATAGCCGACCCACGTCTGCCATATGTCATAAAACCAAGGTTTCTGGGAAAGACAGATGATTCAGAGACTGATCAGCTGAGCAACAATAAGTAGTCTTAACTCAAAATCTTCAATACTTAAAATTTCTCTAAATGAAGCAGGGTAAGAAGCTTGACAACTGTTCTCCACAAATTTTTAAAGCGATCTTATATCTCTGATTTATTATATTGGTCCCAGCTTGAGCAGGTTAAGAAGCTATAGTCTTGACAACTGTTCTCCACCAATTTTTAAAGCAATCTTAGATCTCTGATTTATTATATTGGTCCCAGCTTTTTGGCTTCTTTTCAGGACACCTGAAACGTTCCAGTTCGTCATTTCATCATCCAAAGCAGTGGGTGTGTGTTCTGTTACTGCAATTACTCAAGATATGTTGCCACAGTGATTAGATTTTGCCGTGTTTACCAGTCACACACACCACTGGTTCATGATGATAAACAGTGTTTGGGGAGAAGAGCCAGATGAACATAGACACACTGAGAACTGTTCTGCTGCTCAGGAGAAGCATTAATGACACCCCAGGCAGTGCTCACATAGTTACAAGCAGCATTCTCTCTGTTATTCCCAACTTCTGACTCAGCAGCAACACCTCAATAAATAGCCATGAAATACACCATTGTTGTGACTCCCAAAAGTGCTGCCAAAAAAGGTTTATGGCCTCCTTTGAGAGAAACGTGGCCATGTGATGCATTTCTAAGTGTTAACAAGGCATGTTGTAAAACCATCTGTGTGACTTCTTAAAACTTGCCTTAAAAATACTGATTACTCATAAATTACTTTGTCATAAAAGTTCAAAAGATAATTTAAAAATTAAGTAAAACCTCAGTGCATATTGCAGCCTGTTATCTAGATTACATACATCAAAGATCTGAACCCAAAGAGACTGAAAACAGTGAGTCTTTCAATGGGCTTCATGAAGATCTAGAAATCGGTCCTTATTTTGTTAAAAATATAAGAATATCAATCCTTCAAAAAATTAACTTACATCGTACAGAAATATAAATCCAGCAATGGATGATGTAAGATAGAATGAAAATCGCCAGCTGCAAAATTAAAATGAAAAGAACAAAGCATTATATTTTTTATAGATATTGTCCTGAGCCAGAATTACCGCAAATCATTGTATATCACAGACAATCTTCACATAAACGTGCCCTCAGACTCCACATTAAGAGTTGTCATGCATTAACTACATCTGAATTATTAATATTTAAATACTTAAGCTTTAACTAATTGCTAAAGTAGTAAATTATTTTACATTATCACAATACAGATATCTTGATTGTGATTACAGCAGTTATTTTCTGCCAGGCATGAGCTGATCATGAGAACGGTCACAGCAAATGTAATGAATTTCCTAAAAATTAATGTTTGATAACATCAACCTTTCCTGCCATATCAATCCCTCTAGAATGTTCACACTGGACTAAGAACATCCCACAGTTCCCTGACTCCAGAAAGTCTTTCAGCCACGTGGCACATACTTTCCAGTCTGATCAAACTCTGCGAACACTGTGAGCATCAACAGGGACTTGTTTCAATTGCTGGGTTAATTTCTTTTGATCTCTCTTAACACTGCTTGTTTAAAACAGGTGAGCCCTATGAACAAGTGTTTATGTCTTACTACAGAGGTCTGAATTAACTATAAACCTCAATCTTTGACTAGGTTTGCCAGCATTTAGTCTGATTTAAGCTTTTTTGTGGCTTAAATGGATATCTGTCAAGGCAGATAAAACTTTCAGGTTTTCAACGCCAATCTGGTAAATCAGCAAATGAAAAAAAGTTCTTGTGTATCTTCACGAACTATGTTGTTGCTTATATACATCAGAGCAGGATGTTGTGATTTGGAGCCAGCAATCAGCATCGTAATGACTCTGGAGCCTGCGTGGGAGGTATTGCCCCCGGGACTGGGTGCGGTTGGAGACTCAGTCGGAGCGTTCCCACTCCCACCTCTACAGGTGATGGAAAACTGCTTCCTTTCCATTCTTCCCCTTGGCAAGAACAAGCCTGACCTTTCCCAGTGCAGCTCTTCAAGATCAGTAGGAAAACACTGCGGGACTTCACAGGCTAAGAAAGGTAGTGATCACAGGGACAGCAGGCACACGGCCCCAAACCCAGCGAGAACACTTTATAGAACAAGAGGTATCCTGGAGGAGAGCAGCAAACAGCCTCCCAGAAAAACTAAATTAGCTAAAAAGGAGGAGAGCATGCCTCAAGAAGAACACTGTACTAATGGATTGAGAGATGTATAAAAATGAGATTGTGGTCTTTGGCAAACATTAATGAAGGGCCATATGAGAGAAGATGATGAGAACCTGTCTGGTAAAAGCATTCCTTCTTTCTGAGGCCTACATTACCTGGAAGCCGATAATCCAGGTGAAAGAATGAGATGTTCAAAGACTGAGCCAGCATTTTACAAGAAAAACAAACAAAAGATGAGGACATGGAATGGTGGAGGCTAGGTAAGATAATGCGTTTCACGCCTGTGGAAGTAGTCAAGAAAACAATTATAAAATTGCCACTTGACACACTGGTAATAAACAATCACTTTACTTTTCAACTTTAAAGCATCTTTCCTCAGGTGGTATGAAAATAATACTTCAGAACACCCACTGCGCAGACAGAAAAATTCAAAGTTACATGGTGGCAATTAGGAGAGCAAATGGAAGGGGTGAGTGGAACCCAGAAGTAATACCTGGCTTAGAGTTAACCAAGAGATGCTAGGAAAAACGCTCAGACTTTACAGAGGGGCTGATTCTGCCCTCATGCCTCCTGTTTCAAGCAAGGGAGGTGTGAGTAGTCCTGGGGATACAGTGGGACTGATTCTGTGTTGATTGTAAAGTGTAAGCAGTTTTCTGAATCAGATCCAAAGCACAGAGCACCTAACAAGACTGTGCCATTAGTCCCCAGCCCTACAAATATATATTGAATGCACTTGGCAAACACTGCTTCAGACGAACTCATTATACGTGCAAGACTGCCAGCGCACTACCTCATTTTGCATGTAGCCAAGTTTCTTTATGAATTTGGTGAACAAAACCTAAAGTAAAACTCATTTAAATTCACCAAATTTTACCCAAGTGCCTTTTAAGCTCTGAACCTGGCCACCAGGGAGAGCACTGAACAACAGCTATGCAAAAGGATTTTCTGATTTAACTTCAGGAACCTTTTCACTTGAACTGAGTCTAACAAAAAAGAATTTAGTAGGTGAAGTTAAAGTCTTTTAAGGCCGGGAAGGTTTCATGCAGAGAGCTTTCCAAACCCCAGTGTTGCTTAACTGGGAGCACTAATAGCTTAAGTATGGTTTAGATCTAGCTCATCAGATTTTCCTTGTGATTCAGAAAAATGATCCTGGAGATTGCAGGCTTTCAAAAATTTCGTAACACTGACTATTAGTGTGGAATAACTCTGTTCCTCATTTGTTGCCTTGAGAATTATATCCAATTAAATTCACTGACAAAGAGCAAAGCAAGGTTCACAAAATTGCACAAGAGAAACCTGTTTGCTTCATTCTCATTCAAGCTGCCAAACAAGTTTTAATTTCAGTCTTTGGCTGTGTACTACTAGAGATACGCATCCACAGCAGGCAGGTCTTATCAATAGCAGGAAATCTTATTGTCACTTGTAAGAGAAAGTTAACTGATCCAAAAACCAACAACAGAAATAAAGCACAGATGTCAGTTTGCTAGGACAGTTTACTCAGCTCAGTTAGGCTTCAGAGAGACACATCTATGTCTATCAATTGGATTTATGCCCAACAGAGGACATCATCAAATCATTATCATATTGATTCACTCTGAAAATAATCTTGATAAATTACTCAACTTTGAGCTTTGTAGCTGTACTTTTAACCCTCATTCCTTAAGCTAGTCTACGCTAAAAGAGGTTAAATATTATAATCATGTGAATTTTTGCCAGTGTAGTTATTCAAATTACAATTATCCAAAATCCAAATATGCAGGACATTAGGAAAGTGTTTTACACTGGTATAGTTAATTTCGGTATCCCAGAGGGATGAGCTATGTACCCATTTGGGGATTTGCAATTTGTATGAGATTTTGGATAATGCTGGAATAGTTAAATAGTATTATGTTTAGGTACGGGGAAGTTCTCAAATATTTGTGAAAAAATCAGACTTCTGAATGCTTTTCCAGTTTTCAATCATATGCAGGAGGTTTTGAAACTTTTTACACATTCATTATTATCACTGAAAATTGCTCAATGCCACACTCTCATCAGCGGTATCTGAGCTCATGTTTTGCACAGTACCCCATGTTCCAGCTGTGACACCTATCATTTAGTTAGGATGCGATGATTCCTGCTCTCTAACTGACTTCTATACATGTATAGCATCTCAAAATGATAGCATGGGTACATACATAAACAAGAGCGAGTAAGCATTTTTCTTCCCCTATAACTACTAGCAGACAGAAAAATATTTTCCTATTCTCTGCACGTTTTCATGAAGCACTATGTAGCAGGAACCTACAAATAAGTCCATTATTACACGATGAAGAAAACTGTAAAATATTTTAAAAGGTTTTTTTTTTGAGGAGAAATTGTTAACCTAATCTTTTAAAGTCACAGCATTTGGAGAAATGCTACTAGATCCTTTCAGTTAGTTTGTGTATTCACAACCCAAAACCCTTGCCAGACAGACCCAGCTCTCTGGAAATTAATCCCCCTTAAAAGACACCTGAGGACCTCAATCTTTTTTTTCCAAAACAGTAAAACCCCATAATAATCAGAAGCATTATCTTTTCTTACAAAGCTTCCTGGAATTTCCGAAGGACTGTTGGGATCTCAAGGTTTCGCCGTCTCCTAAACCACTTTTCCACCAAACGCACAGTACAGTTGCACTTTTTGGCAAGGCCTTGAATGTCTGACTGCAAAAAAAGGGATAGTGTTAGTAACAAGATGCACTCCAATGTCATTTTCATTTATTTTGTAGTTCACAGATCAGCTTCCCACTGTTCTAAGGTCTATCATTTAAAATATTACTAATATTAACTATCTATGGGGCTTCCTGGTTTAATTTTTGAGTGACATGCACAGAAATCCTGGATTTCCAAGACACTGATTTATATCAACAAAGCATGCATGAAATGTACAGATCCACAGACTGTGCTATTGCCTTTCTGGTGGCTTCTGGTAGTTTCGAAGATGCAACTTCTACTGTTAAGCAAGAGGCCAGGCTGGAGGGGGAACTGCCATGCATCAGCACATGTGGACATTGTATCTAATATCTCACCTAATTATAATTAATTATTAGTTTATATTTAAATGAGTTTCTCAGGCGAGATGCGGGCTTGGAATTAAGGTGACCTGAGCTCTGTTCTCAAATCCAATGTACTTCTGCGGTACAGGGCAAGTCAATCTTACGGAGGACAATCCAGACTGCCTCCTTTCAATACCTAAAAATAAATTAGGGCTACAGCATTGCCCAGAAATGCATCTAGCCTTTCAAGTGCAAGAGTCAGGAGTCTCTGCTTTACGTGTGCTGTGAAGGTGAAGTGGCCCTGCCATGCAGCCATGCTAGGATATGCTAAGCACAAGGCAATGTGACTCTTGCATTTCTGGGTCCTCAGTGCCAGACCTGCAGCAGCCTGTAGGCTTCCTCCCTCTCCTCCATCCCCAAGTGAGGAAGGTGTGGGCTGACCTCCCCTGGGGCTGCTGCAGGAGAGGAGGTAGCATTCGGGAAGCTCTTTTCCTGCAAGGCTAGTATGCAAATAGTGGGTGGCAGCAGTGCTGCCTCCACCAAGGTAAGTCGAGTTTAGTTAGTCTCCTACTACAGAGAAACCTCTGGTATGTCAGCAAATGCACCTCAGCTGCTGGGGAGGGCAGGAGCGCAAACAGTCACTGTGTTCAGCCCATCCTGTTGGCTGGGGAGCCATTATTCCTACTTGCCATGCAGGAATAATGACTTTGTTTTGACAGACAACGGAGCCTAGATGCCCTCAATCGCCAGCCAGGCCTCCGCATGCTTTCTCAGGCATGCTGGTCCCCAAGCTGGACACCTATAGGAGACAGCCTGAATCTTTCCCATGTAGACACGAGTATAAAAAAGCTGTGTTTCCTTTCAGAGATTAATCGTCAAACTGTACTCATGCAGAAGGAAGGTATGAAACAGAGAGATCGGGATACTTGCCCACATAGAGAAGAGCTCTTATGTGAACACGAATACATCTATTCCTGATGGTATCAGGCGAAAGACACAGTAAAAGAATAGCAGAGTTAGGGACAGAAAGTGAAGTTCCACATATCAATATTGTCAATATCCCTCATTACTAGAAAGCACATACTTCTTTTCAAAATGGTGTAGGAACACCGCAATTGTTTGGTAACTGTAGTTAGGTAAGTGAACTTTCTGGGGCTGCACTCACAGCAAAGTACCTGTTTCCCATCAACCATCAAGTTGCCTCCTTTTTTGAGATGGTAAACACTGGCTATTATTTTTTCTTGTTCAATTTTAAAAACAAACAGCAAGGTAATAGAAAGATTGCTTTTCTTTCTCACATAAGCCAGGATTAAGTATGCAGCAATATGACGGATCAAAAGGCTTCCATGCCAGAGTTCCAATATTATTGCTTGCAACAAATATGATACCACTTTCCAACAACAGATGTCAGCTGATGTTTTCTCCAGGCAGAATGAGTTAAAGATGGAAAACCGATCTTCACTGGAAGTATTAACAGTCTAACCTAGAACAGCATGCCAGAAAATTAAACATCTTCAACATATTTTCTGTTTTGGATGCCATATATCCTTGTCAGCAGAACAGTAAAAAAAACCCAAATAAATTAAGTCATCTGTCAATCAGCTGGAACACATCCCATGATGTCGTTGCTGATAGCTGATTGAAACAGTAAGACTTAGGATTTTCCAAAACCAAAACTAGTTTAAAAGAATGAGAATCCTTACTTGGGATGGATGTTTTGAGCACTCCCGGAAATAACTTTCTAAAACAGGATTAGGCTGTGGCTTCACACGTCTTACATTCTTTATACCTAAGGCTTTTGCTAGAGGTATAGCAACATACCTGAAAAGACATACCATGAAAAACTTTAAGAATACACACAGTTACAAGACTTTAGCTATTTTCATGCCAGAATATGAAGAAAATCAATCTGAATCAATTTAATCTGCCGTAGGATATGACAGTGCACTGAGAGAGAAAGGAATCTCCCTCTAGCTAATCCCAAGAGAGAACCATAGCATATTAGCAGTTATGCAAAAAAGCAGACCCAAAGACTGAAGTTTATGGCCGTGAAATGCTATAAAACTAAAGGAAATACATTGATTTTTGTGCCCTTGTGTTTTTCAGAGAGTGAAACAGGAACAGATACTCTCTCCAAGTGAGTTGACAGACTACCACTGGGATCCTTTCTCCTAGTGGCAGAGAGTCACTCAGCGCATTGCTTCACTGGGCTACCACTGCCCATGATGCTGGATTCGGCTTGCGGCCTCTAGCTTGAGGCACACAGCAACTCCCTCAGAGACTGAAGGCTTCCTTTTCGCTTCCATTTTCCAATACTGCTGCAGAGCATGCCAAATGCTTCGCTCTTTTACTTGGGTAGGCTTTTCTGAAAAAGTCCCCCTCGCTCCTGCTGATATCAGCAATTGATTCCTTATTACTCACAGCAGTGGTCAGTTTTGCTCATTCATGGGCAGATTCACTGCAGGCCAGATGTGTGGGCTAATTATTCACACGAGCAAATTCCAATAGCAGCGCAGTGAGACACACTTGGGCAAGCATTTACTCAGGAGACACTGTGAATGGTTATAACCATATGATCCAAATTACTTTTGATCTCTAACATGAATGATCTTATCTGGTTCTATTTTAAGTCTGTCCAACTTACGACATTCCAAATTTCCTCATTCTATCCTGAAATAATTATAAAAACCTACTAATCGCATTCTTTAGAGTAAAGAAAAAAAGTCAAGCAAAAAAGGTACAAATAAGTCAAAGCACTGCAAATCTTAATATATTTGTAGTTTTTCTGTGGAGCCAACCCCTGCCTGTCCCATATGATTCCAGCTGCAGATGCAATCCATCTTTCAGTGCCAAAGTGAAGAAAAAAAAGGAAGCAGCATTACTAGATCTGCATAAAATGTTCACATGAAACTTTGAGATCCCTCCAGTCTGCCTAGTTTTGCTACAGCTAGACACCTGGGATCTATCAGCCTCACACAAATGTTCTGGTGGAGGACCAAATGAAAGGAGAGGTTTGGTTTGGTGGACAAATACCTCTACCCTTCCACCAAAGGAGAAAAGGCAAAAGGAAACCCAAACAGTTTTGTACTTGTTGTATCTCTAGTGGAAGGAACAGCTGGGAGAGCTGGAGTTGTTTAGCCTGGAGGAGGAGGCTGAGGGGAGACCTGATTGCTCTCTACAATGACCTGAAAGGAGGGTGTAGCCAGGTCAGGGTCGGTCTCTTCTCCCAGGCAACCAGTGACAGGACAAGAGGGCATCGTCTGAAACTGCACCAGGGGAGGTTCAGGCTAGAAATGAGGAGGCATTTCTTCACAGAAAGGGTCGTTAGGCATTGGAATGGGCTGCCCATGGAGGTGGTGGGGTCACCAGCCCTGGAGGTCTTTAAGAAAAGACTGGATGTGGCACTTAGTGCCATGGTCTGGTTGACATGGGGGTGTTAGGGCAAAGGTTGGACTCAATGATCCCAGAGGTCTCTTCCAACCAAATAGGTTCTGTGTGATTCTGTAATTATAATTATCCAAATGCTGTTCTAGAAAAGCTAGACAGAAATATTTTCCTTCTAGATTGGACCACAGCCATATGTTTCTAATAGTGAAAATATTTCCCAACTTTTCACTTGCCACATTATCCATTCTAGATCTTTCTAGCAAACCGCCAACTAATCCTCCTTTATAAAAACATAAGAACGTTGATCTGCAGACATCTTATTTTTCAAAAAATTTTAGCATTAAAATGAGGATTTACATTAGCATAAGATTGCATTTATGTTTCTTACCTTTCACTGAAGAATCGGATAATGAGCAATACAAAAGCATACGGTATTGTGGCATACAATTGATGCGGTTTTGGAAAGACAAGTCCATCACGGTCCACAAAATGTGCCCATGTGACATTGATAGGCATCCAGATATTCTCCCACCAGAACCAGCTGTTCAGTGTCTTCAATATGTGCGCCATGCTAAGCGAATAAAGAGATAATTAAAAATTATTCCTTATGTATTAAAAAGAAAATGCATGAAATAAAACGTATTGAAACTTCTTGTTTAGGTTCCCAACTGTCAGGACACTTCTTAAAGATAAGGTACAAGCAGCAGATGAGGCTCGGGTCCCACAAGAACAAGCATGGTTTGCACTGGTGTTGCAGGTCCAACAGAAGCACTCTACAGAGAACCTGCAGGCACTGTAGAGATGCTCAGGTTTCCCCACACTAAATCAACAGCAAACAGATCTAGCCAGTGAAGCCAATTTTCTCAGGGAGGGGGGGGAAAAAAAAAAAAAAAAGAAAAGAAAAAAAGGAAAAAAAGAAAAAAATCAGTTACAGGAAGTTGAAAACCCCTTGGTTTAGAGCATGCAGGTGGGATTATAATCCACCAGAAGATAAAACAATAGAGCTAAATTTTGAGCTGGTATAAACCAATGCAGGGCCTTTGAAATTTGCAGGGGGGGAGGTAACCTGCTGTCCCATTTCAATCATGCACACTAGATTGTTTAGTGCTTGGTCAAATCTTTTGCAATAATCATTTATAATCTATCATACCAATACAAAATAGATACTAAAGAGAACTGGTTTTCCCTAGGCTGCCTTTGTAAATTAAATGTCAGTGGTAGAGTGGAAAAGAAATGAGAAAGTGCAGGGAGTGACTCAGTTCCGTAACAAGGAATACATTCCATTGTTGAATTACTGCTGCTTAATATGCTAATAACTATATACACCTTGATCCTGATTTTGCAAACAGGACCAAGGATAAAAATCAGAGTGCACAGCAAGCTTTTCTGGGGACTTGCAGGAAATACTACAATTTAACTGTGACCAAATCCTAGATCAGAACAAAGTGTCTAAAATCAGTTCTTGAAGGGAAAAAAAAATTCACTTAAACCAAAACATCTCAATTCTTGTAAAAGTCTCATTTTTTTACATTATATATTTAGAAATTTCTGTATCCCTCATTTAGTTGTATAGGGTTTTACAGTACAAATATGTTATATATGCTATAAAAATATTCTAAAATCGAATAAAAATAGAACTTATTATAACGTTTTTCCATAAGGCCGAAATAAGTAATTTTTCTATAACTTCTAGGAATAATAAATTTAAATAACTTTTTCCATACTAAAATTTCCAGTAAACTAGAAAATATATAGGAAAAATAATAGGAAATAATTGATTTCACTGAACCATACTTTCAATGGGGAAACAGTTAAGTTGGGAGAATTTCAACCAAGTCTCCTCATTGCATTAGATGTCCCATCGGAAGATGTCCAGAGTGATATATTTATATAGGATGAAGCGATAAGATCAAATCATGCTGAGGACAGACAGTAGTTCAGGCCCTTCCACGTTCCTGTGATTTGAGCAGGGGCCACACGACTTTAGTTTTGCCTGCAGCCACAGATAGCTTCCACCCATGCCATGCTTAGTGCGCTTACACTGACTGGCTTTCCAGATTCAGACACGGCTGGCTCTGAAGCTCAGTTTAATCAACAGCTAAATGAACAATCGCTGTGATCCACACTGGGCTGTTTCCACTCAGCTGAAGCCTTGTAGCAGGCTTGTGAAACAGTGACTTGTATCCATCAGAGCTGGGTTAACAGACACTGTGAATCAATTTACTAGCCAAGCACAGTAGTCACTATTGAAATATTAATAACCCAGCCATTTAATCCTTTTAAATGCCGAAAGGGGACAGTAAAAACCTACTGAATGAATTGTGTGCGTATGAGCAAATGCAAAAATAAAGGACGGAAAAGTCACAATTGTTCCTGCACTGAGACTTTATATGCCAAGTTTTAGCCTAGAGCAATTTTTTACTGCTGAATTATAAACTCCTGGAAGTAGGGATTTATAATGGGGCCACTAACAGACCCTTAACTACAGCTAGCAGGCGCCATGATAATGAAGCAGGGCTTTGAAACATGACATTTTAGGTCAGACAGAAAGGCTTGCAGACAAACTGCCCTAGAAGACCAGGAAAGAGACTCATTACACAGTTCTGCTTCCTAATATAACTATATTTTTAAACTAGACTGTGCATTGCAAACTATCACAAACTATAAGAAAAATAGGCCAGTCTGTTATAAGACAGTGGAAAGAGCACTAACAGTTGGATTATGGTGAGATGGATTGTGACTGAATATGCATCCAAAACACTTAAACTGTAGAAAAACCCAGTAGTGCATATTTTCATATTGGATTCTCGGAATCTCATTAATTCATGTTTTCCTTCCACACATGGATGCCTTACCACATAACTACCTTTTCAGGTCTTAAACTAGTTAACACATCTCTCAAACCAGGCTCATAAGCACCTGCTTAGTCTTAAAATTTAAGGGAATTCTGGGATTTGGGGTCTAATCCAGAGTCCACAAATTTCAGTAGAAATCCTTCCTCACAAACACCAAATAAACTCACAGAAAGGTGGGTTGTCTGAAACTCTTGCTTCTGTAATCCCCTGTATTTGTACTGGGTCTTGCCTGGCATACAGGGCATTAGACCATCCCTGATGAACACTGTCCAAGTAATTCTTAGAAAACCATTGATGAGATTCCACTTCTGTCTGCAGCATATTCTTATGTTTCATTACCCTTAAACTGGACATTCACGCTACATCCAACCTATGTTTTCACTGCGGCAAATCAGGGCATTCCCTGGGCAATCTTGGAGATTCCCATCTTCATAACAGCAGCTGTTTAAGTAGTTGGGCTGTTTTCCTGTCTGCCTTCAGCTTCAGTGCTCATTATGAGGTTCTTGGAGCACCTGGAAGGTGAAGTCCTTCCAAACACATCTGGGCAGCCATGACCTGAGCATTTTATTTTCCCTTTCTGACTTCTTGCTGTTAAATGGCTGACAGTTGCGGCTGTGTGATTAAGTAGCTTTATCCCTCCTTAAATCATGGAGATCCTGAAATATACAAGAACTTCATAAATACCATTTTGTCACATACATCATATACAAGCAAGGTTCTCTTCTCCTGTACTACAAACAAGCTGTGGCCCTTTCAGTTTGCTGAGAAATATCCCATAAAGCCTATATGTACTTTGTATATTTTTCTGTATGAAAAAGCAGCTGATACCTGACAGAAGTCTCCATCTCAGGAAGCACCACTCAAGGCAAGTTAACTGGGAATAGCTCAGCGCTAGCTTTATTTATCATCCCCTTCTCCACAAATACATTCTTGCTATTTACTTGCTATTTCCTGGAAACCTTGATTAAAATTAGCATTAGAACTCAATTACACTTTTAAAGATGAACCCATCTATTATTCCATCCCCTCTGCCAAAAAGGTTCTTCCAATGCTCCCACAGCATCACTGATACAAATAATCCAGCTCTGTGGTTTACTCACCACACCTACAGCAACCACTGTCCCAAACGCTAGTCCTCATTATCAGCTTTCTCCACATTATGACTTGACCACTTCATTCTAAATTTTTTATTTTGAATCCTTTTGACCCTAAACAATGGCTGTGTAAATCATGAAAGAAGAGGCCAGGGGATGCAGAAGAGACAGACGGAAAGCACACAGGTCATTTGTCTCTAGCAAGCTTTGTCTGTTAGAAAAAACATACCTGCCATTTGCTAATCTCGCTTCCTTCCGATTACCAGCTGCCTGGGACAATGGTGGCAGAGCGACTTCTCACAACCCTTAAGCCCACATCTGTGTCAATTTACCAGGCACAGATTGAATGGCCAGAGAGAGCAAACTCTGCTTTCAGACCTCATCAGGTTAAAGGCACATTGTCAGTACCACAGGAGAGAAAATTTTCCTGTTGTTTGCATGTTACTTTTTTCCAGAAAAAAGGTTTTGCCCCCACAACAGCTATTGTTCTGGTATATTACATGTAGACCAATCTCAAGCGCTTGCATATATTTTACATGATGTCATCTATACTGTTTAGTTCTGGTTTTAACCCAAAGATTTTTGGCAGCTTGTTAAATCCTAACAGGTCAGGAAGGCCAGTAACCCTTTGGCCATACAATCTTAGACTGAGAACACCTCTTCCAAGTGCCCATAGTATGAGTGGGGAAGGGAAGGCATCCACCCAGCACAGGTCCTCTTGTGGAAGGGACTAATAAATAGGTAGAAGTCTTTCAGCTGCCCCTGGGGCTATGAGCAGCGATGGTGAGGTACATGGGCATTTCCTCACATAGTGCCTGAAATTTGGGTGGGAAACAGGAGAACCAGTTTCTTACCACTTGCATGAGTGGAGTGTGTTTTGCAACAGGCTCATTTTATGTTGCTGAGAAGTTTTCACTTCTGAGAAGTGCTATGACCACAGTCCTCGGGACCCAGATTCGTTTCCCCAGTACACCAGCATAAAACTAGAGGACACTTATTTTTGTCAGGAGCTCGTTACCACAGCAAGGCATGTGTTCCAGTGCAAGCACAAGTGGTGGCAACCCATTCCAGTGCAGGGATCAGGCTGTAGATACTGGATTTCAATGGCAGCTGACCTTTTTAGTTTGCATAAACGGTCACAGGTTGTTATTCTCCCCTCACACACACTGCTTCCAAAGAATGGGCAGCAGATGCAAAGGCTTAGCTTGTCCTGACTTGGGACCAGCTCTAAGAAGAAATTTTAAAGCCTGCCCAGCCTGAACCTCCTATTGCTAAGAGCGCTGAGCTCAGAACCTTGCCTTACAGCTTGTAACAGCACCAAGCAAGGAGTGAGAAATGATAACAGTCGAGTAACCCATATTCTGCCCAACTTAGGGTGAAAAAAAAAATATCTCTACTTCTTCCCAGATTCCTATCCATAGACCAGGAAACAGGAAAATCAGGAATGATTACTTCAGGAACTGCATCCTTAATAATTAAAGGAAAGCCTACGCAGTTGGGAAGCACCAATGTGAAGTTTCTTTCAAAGCTCTGTTCCTTGGTCCTTGATATATTCAATTAAAAAAAAAAAAAATCTTATTTTTAATGTGTCAAGCAAAAAAGGGCAAATTTTCGTTTGACAAAAGCTACGTGGCAACATTTTGAAAAACAAATTCAGGAGCTGCTTTGAAGTGGAATTTCTGGCTGCTGCAGTCTGGGGAATGAATAAAAAGAAACAGAGCCAAAGCTTTGATTGTGTTCTCTGCACAAAAGCTCTTGCTTGCAAAAACTGCATTTCCAAAACCAGAACTAAGAGAAGGCGATATCCACCTTTGAAGGATGTGTTAGGAGGATTTCCTGTCCTTATTTACTGAATAAATTAGAAAACCCAATAGATCACTAACACAAACATGCAAGTGAAAGAAGCCTTAATTTCTCTTATTAGCCTGGCTACTCAGTGTGACTATAGAGGTGTAACAGTGAAAGAACGAAATCAGCAAAAAACAAGTATAACACAATTCTCCTATTTCTTTCATCATTTGGTAGAACTGGTAAAGCTGGTGCAGTGACTGTTGGGAAAAATCAAGTCTCCCAGATATCAAAAGAGTTACCAAAGCTGTTCCAGGCTGTTACTCATCATCATTAAACCAAAGTGGTTTAAAAGAGTAAATAAAGATCAGATCCACCATATCACAAGATTTGGTTTTGGTTAAGACTAAGCAATATATGCAACAGTTAATACCCAAGTTTCAGCAGTACATTTGTGTTCTGCTAAAAATAGCTAGCACATTGTTTAAAGAATCCCAACTGCGATTACCACCATGAAACAGGTGAAAAAATATGGGACCTTCATCACTAGCAGTTACGCAATCTTTTTCCTACTGAGGATAGCAGAAGCACTAAGAGATACCTTTTTTTAAAAAAAAATCCCATTACTGCAGAAAAGTGAGTTTTAATAAAGTCCAAAAAACCCCACTTGTAGAAACCCTGACTTGTTAATGGTTTAGTACTAGTTCAAGTGTTGACAGTTCATATTGTGCCATACAGCCTTTCAAATGTATAAAGCAGCTGTTGTACATCTTCTGGACATACTTGCAACTTTGAAAAATCACAGAATGTGACACCAGTTTAGCTTCTCCAGTGATGATTTCTTATGCTAAAAAATTATTAGTCCCTAAGGCAGTAAGAGCAACCCTGACCTCCACTGTTTGCTTCCACACAAGCCCATTCATTCAGGCATCAGTTGTTAGTCGTAGGTATCTACCAGTGTGAGACATTGTTTGTTCCTGCTTCTTGGCACTTCTTTTTGCATTTGATCAAGCAGTGTTTCATGCCTAATTGGCATAAAGGCTTTGAACTATGGTTTATGGTGGAAAGAACTGAATGAAGGATATTGGATTCATGCTACCATCTCTTTGCATCTTATCTTTTCTCATCTTGTTTGTGCAAATGTGAAAACACAATTCTGGTTAAATTCTGCACAACCTGAGCCACAGCGTGAATGACTTCTTACCAAGCCTACACATACAACCAATTGCAGCACAGAATAAAAAAGCTGTTGGACTCAGAGGTTCTTATGATGAAACACCAAAATACTTTATACACATAAAACATCTGAATTAAGATTGCTATGAGACCTTTAACTTCAAATTTAATCCCCAGCTTGTACAAATCTCAACTGTAAACAGTTCAAGTGCCTAGTTATAGGACAATTAGAGAATTTTACTTCTTTTACTATTCTATCACATTACGTTGTAACTTGGTTACTGTATTGTAGCAGGCTCAAATAGCACTTTGAATAAATCTCAGTTAAGGTGGCAAGTGAGTTTTATATTTTGCCCTGCTCTCTGGCAGGGGGGAAGAATCAGACTTGTTTGAAATAATTCATTTTCTGGGTGAAAGTTACCATGCTCTCCCTACTTAAAGGTAAATAATTTCTAAGCAGCTAAAATGGTTTTAGCTGACCACAGGCAGCCAAGGAAAGTGAAATACAGTTCTCACACTGTACAGTTACAGTGCAAACTATGTCTGCTTTTAAGCTTTACAAATCCGTAACATTGATAGAGTAGGATAAAAAGCTATGAAATAACTCAAATATCTGCAATAATTTTGAGGTAAGAAACAGTTCTTTGGAAAAAAAAAAAGCCCTATTCCAACTACAGGTTCTTAATAGATGCTTAATTCATAAAAAGTTTGAACAGACCTAGAGGGACAACACCAGTTGCTTCAAGAACTTATTAGCAACACTTGTCAGAATGTAAGGAAAAATTTTTTTTAAGTATGACATTTTTCTTCAAATTATTACTATTGGGGAAAGATTTAAAAATGATTATTTTTTGTAGCTTACCAAAATTTTATTTGAAATAAAACCCTGAAGTCTAACTTAAAATGCTGAGTTACACAATAGAGATTTTACCAGAGTTGTGAGCCTTCTTGGTCACTTATTTAAGATAAGGGTTAAGGGCAGAGAAGAATAGAGCAGCATACGGGTACACAGAGGCCAGGCTAAGCACATTATTAGAAGCACAACAGTACCACAAAACCTGTGAAGACAGCAGAATACTAAGAAACTAGAGAGAGGACCCGAGGGTGCAGAGGCAAAGGTTGTTGGCTTCTCCACCTGCACAGTGGAAGACTCAAGGTTTTAAATTAGCCTTTGGGAGGCAGGGAAAGGGACAGGGCTGGTGCACTTGCACTCTGGAAAACCGTCCTATTTCAGCTTCCTGAAAGAGAGTCTTCAGCTGACATGTACACACGGTGGCTCAAGCTTCTACGTTGACTTTGCTGATCTCTACACCACCCTGAACCAGCAATTAAACCAAGTCTGTTGGGCTCTACTGTCCTCAGTTCTCCTCCTGTCGGTTATCCCCCTCCTTTGCAGTTTAACCTGCCCAGATATTCTCCACCCACAAAGCTAACCAGAGGAGAAGCCAGAATGTAACTGGTATTTCATTATTTCAGCCACCGTTTGGCATCCTTTTCATGTCCTAACAAATGCAAGGGAGAGATGTTCAGCTAAATGTGTACCAGCATAGCCTCTTCATCAACAGTGGCACCGCAGCTGAAGATTTGACCCAAGCTAGGAAGCTAGCTAAAAATAGGTATATGTTACAGAAAGTAAAAGGAAAAAATGAACGGGGTTCCTCCATCTGAATGTTACAGCATTACTATGAAAGAAGTCTTTCTGGCAGCTTGTTTAAATGTGTTATTTATAGCACTAGCTTCTTCAGATCTTCAACAGGTAAGTCTTATTAAAAAACCCTCTGTTATTTACAGAACAAAATTAGACCTAGCTTTTTCAGGCAACTTAAATCCAAGGGTTTGTTTTTTTTTTATATACAATCACATTTACATCATTAGCTAACACTATTTTTTCTGTTAATAAATCTTCTTCCCTTCCAGTTCAGAAAGAAGTGCTCTTACAAGCACTAAATAGAATAATTATATAAGAAGTAGAAAAGCAAAATATTACTGTAACCTGTACTACTTTTCTCTAAAAGAAAAATCAGTTCTCATAGGTTGGAATAGTTAGCGGCAACATGTAAACTCTCATTAATACCTATTCCACTCCTTATCTGAAGACTATCATAAGAGTTACTCTAGTTTTCCCTTATAAAACAGACAATGTTAGAGATCAGCACATGCTAAAGGTTCAGACCATAATCTGATGTAGGGAGGGAGAAAAAAAAACAAAACAAACCAAACAACCCAGAACAGAAAAAAAAAGGAAAGAAAAAGAAATTCCTACCTTAATGATGTTGCAGTCAAAGAGAATATAAGCACATTAGCAGGGAAGAGGCATTACACTCACTACTTTGACAAAGGTAAACACGCCCTATCTACAGAACTCTTCCAAATTCTTCAGAGACCCACCCAGCTAAGCTGCACTTCAAGATTTCTGACTGAAGGCAATCCTGATGTCATACGTATCTACTCAGTGAAACTCGGGAGTAGTAATGCCGAGTGCCTTGCCTTCTGCTTGTTTCAACACAGTAGATGAAGAAATATTTGAAGTCACATGGTATTTTGTTGCGCAATGAGAACTCGTCTCAACTTATATTGCTCTATACATGCACGGGAGGACGCTGCACCTGCTGATTGTGCAGAAAAGCAAAACCCAAATGCATCACTTCATCTAATAATGCATCTAAAAATGTCAGTGTGAAGTATGGGGTTTCAAATAAAGTTAGAGAAAGGTTTCTGCTCCTATTGACCAGCCACAGGAACTCTTCCAGCCTCAATCAACTAAATGTTTTACAGAAAGTGTTCCACTTCCTCAGAAGATATAAAGTGGAATTTTTGAAATTCCTAAAGCAGAGGGAAACATACACTGAGAGTATGTTCGGTTAGAGATACCATACAAACATGTAAATTTTACTTCAACTTTTTTTTTTTTTTAATTCCCTGACTAAGGAATAAGGCTGAAAGTCATTCCTCAGCAGCTCTCCCCAGTTTCAAATAATAAGTAACAGCCTTCAGAAGTGTTGGCATTCCTTAGCATTCTGGTGGGCAGGACACCTTAATGTCATTCAAAAGGAAGGAGAGAACCTCGCTGACAAGCCAGGAGCAGAGAACCTCTTATTAGCCCTTTCTTCCTGCTTCCAGTCAGCAAACAGCAACCCACTAAATAGGAACAGACATGTCAAAGTTGAACCAAAGTTTCACCTTGCCCAGTATACTGCCTCTGAAGGATGCTAAGAACAGATGGCTACAGAAGAGTACAAGAACAGAATAAACACAAAATAGTAACTGATAATACCCCCAGCCTTCAGTAGTTCGGGGCTCAGACTTCCTAAATCACAGACAGTGTCTATGTAAGTAACAATGGACAGGCTTCCCCACCCCTGGCCTTAATTTCCACAACTCCTTTTGAGTGTATCGAAACTTTCAACATAATCCATAAGATTGCAATAAAAGAAGATGTAACCCGGGCAATACTTGGATCCTGTTCATTTATTTTCCTCCAGAGAAGTTTGGGTTTGTTCATATAGCTTTTTTTTTTCCCCTCCTTCTTTTTGAGGTATTATATTTTGCAGCTATTGCAAGTCTTCAGTCCTCCCATAAAACCGGGAGCAGTATTCAATAAACTGATGCACCAGAGAAATATTAAACATGAAAGATTATTTCAGAAAGGTAGTATTATAGCTCTGCTGTTGGTTTAAATTATCTCCATACTTTCCCACATCTGAACCACTAGTATGAACCAAACAGAACATTTAGGAACACTTTGCCAATTAGGAAAGCCTAGAGGAAGCTGATTCATATATCATTTGGCTAATACTGTGCCAGTAATGTAGTAAGTTATTGGCAGAAACACCTCTTTCTTATGCCTCAATCCATGATTTCCTCACTGTTACACTAAATTGCAAAAACCACGTTTGACTGGAGCAAATGTGGGGCTCCTACAAATAATAAAGTGGGAAAAAATGTTTTCACATACTTTGAGGAGCATTTGTTATGTAACACTCACCACCTATGTCGGTCTCTATTAAAAAATTAAAGATATTGCTCGGTAAATAACAAGCTAACCATACCCACTTGATCAAAGCTGCCCACTGAGCTTTCAATTATCACCACACTTTCATAGTACTTATCTTTCAGGTATCTTAAGTTTGAATGCTGCAAAAAAGCAAACCAAACAAAACACCCATCTTAATCTGTACTTCTCACTGAGGAAAAAAAAAACCTCACAGAACTCCAAACCCCTAAGTGTTACTACTCCTTACTTGCAGCATAACACCTACTCTATCATACAACAATTAAATATAACTAGATAATGGAGGCATGTATTTGACTGAAAAAATTATTTCACATATCACTGGAAATTATGTACAAGTTTTCAGTGAAAAACAAAATTAGAACAATGAAAAAAATTATAAAATTCACTTCTTTCTGTTTTACAGCCAGTTAACTACATATATTAAGTTACAGTGAATCCACACATTGGATCTGAGCTTTCACCTGAGCTCCTAAGCAGTTAAATAAGAAAGATTACAGTATTAGTTAACTTTCTCAGCAAAGAAAACCCTCTCAGCAAATCTTTGAGATTTAATACAAATCTCAAACTTCTAGAATCAGAGCTGTTGTGTATGATGGCACTTACAGGGGGAAGAAGAAAAAAAACAAACAAAACAACACACAAAACCTAAAACCTAAGGATTTCTTTTGGTTTCCTTTATAGAAAAAAAATTAGAATTCATCTGGGGAGCCAACAGATAAACGTTCTAAATATATTGCCTATTAGTACCCAGTCATTTTTGCTAACTGATTATCTCAATGGCAGACAGTTAATCAAATCTCAGTCATATGCATACACAGATGAAAAGCAGGAATCAATTTGATCTGATAATAACAACTTGGACGCTGAATTCTCTTTTCACCACCAGTGAAACCCGTCTGCTTGCCATCTGGCATTCCTTCAAGATTAAGGTGAAAAAAACCTTGATATTCCTATACTTTCTGCTCCTCAAGAATCAATAAATACCTGAAAATGAATCCTTTCAAGTCTCATGTTCAAGGACATCAATATCATAACTCATAATCTTGCAATCTGTAGTTTAAAAGCTAAGCTCCTCCTCTTCACATGAATTCATATCTTCTCCTAATATACCAACCTTCCTCTACATAAAAGAGATGAAGAAGTCCATTTTCCATCTCTTGAAAAGCTTTCTCCTCAAGCCCTTTCTTACTAGGAAGCATGACCTGATTCATAATCCATACAGGGTTTTAAGTAAGGAGAGGTTAATTTCTAATTAATTAATAATGCCTTGCGTCATAACTGAAGACTAGATTTCTGATTTTGAACACAGCAAGCATTAAGGTGATAAATACTTATTGTACATGAATGCCATTGCAAGACTAAACCAGGAATACACATAGTTTGAACACACAGGCTGAAATCTTCAAAACGCTTAAATCTTTTTAAATTATTGCTTCGGAACTTGGTTCCTGTGAATTTTAATAAGAATTACAACACTCAATACTTTGAGAATCTGGGCTTTAATAACAAGAAGGAAGATGACAATTGGATACAAAGGGGATGTCAGTAGTAGTACTGGAAGGATAAAGACAGTGGAGAGAAGTGAAGGAACACTAACACACTCTACTGCTGACCGAAGCTGCCATCATTTCACTAAAATGCAGAGAACAGGATTGCTAGTGGGTTTCAAACATCCCTTAGGAAAAAAGCTCCAGGAAGAGACATTGACATTACCCGTGGACTGCTTTCTAACCAATTTCTCTTGCACACTTAAGAACTGAGGGATATAAATACCACAATTATGCTATCTCTTTCAAGCTGTTACAAACTCTTGGCTGTATTTAATTTAAATACTGAACATACAGTGTTATCAATAAGCCTCCAGGATAGCAATTAAGAATGCTCTCATATCCAAAGGCACAGAGATGTACATGTGATTTAGTGAAGAATTCATCTGGTTACAGTTTGATCATCATTCTTTATGCAAAATCCTAGTATGTTTTGTCTTTAAATTATCCTTGGTGAGAAGATTTTTTTTCTTTCCCCTTGATTTAACATCAACTTGTCCATACTTGTCAAATTCACCTTTCTAATAACCAGAAACACCAGAGCAATTCAAATATAACCGCATATCTATATAAGGTACTTCCACTAAGTATGTTCTAATACATTTGAAAAGTTAATTTTAGCAAGAAGGGTAACTTCAGTTGCTCACATTTATAGTAAGCAGCATGTTAAAACTTGCGTGCTACTCAAAATCTTAGCAAGAACAACTGTATCTCAGGATTGACTTCTATAGTTCAACCTTTCCACTCCAAATACAGCACTGCTAATTCACTCAAATACTCCTCCTCTGTGCTATTACTATCTTAAGATGCAGGAGACTAATACACAAAATCTTCTGGCTGCAATACTAGAGATTTAACAATTAGTCCAACCAATTAATTCAGAGTTTTTTTAATTAATTTCCAACAGTTCAAATAATACAGGATTAAAAAAAGGTGCCTTGTTGATCCTTGGAGCTAGAAGCACTGGTGTAACCATATGTAAGTAAACCTCAACAATTTGTAATGCACATAAGACAATGTTGCAAATGTTGTTTGATTACGTTACTGGAAGACTCTTGCAGCATCAATCTTTATCCATCCACGGAGAACACAAGTGCAAAATATGAGCATTTACTTGGTGAAACTAAAAGGCAGTTCCTTTGATATTTCACAGACAGCAATTCTCCCCTCTGCATCAGCTCATAGAATCGTTGAGGTCTCTTCCAACCATAAAGATCATCAAGTCCAGCCTTCTACCCAACGCCACCATGCCCACTAAACCATGTCTTGAAGCACCACATCTAAACGTTTTTTGCACACCTCCAGGGATGGCGAGTCCACCACCTCCCTGGGGAGCCCACTCCAATGCTTAACAACTCTAACAGTGAAGAAGTTCTTATCCAACCTGAACCTCCCCTGGCGCAACTTAAGACCATTTCCTCTTGTCCTATCGCTAGTTACTGGGGAGAAGAGACAGAGGCAACTGAAAATTACAAAAAACAATGGCATCATACTGGTCAATATTCTTAGCTTAGGTGAAGAAACACTCCTTTAGAGGAACCAATATTCTGTTGAAGGTGACCAAGTACTAGACTCTCCCTTGAGGAGATAAATAATAAAAAAAAGAGTTTTACATTTGCTGCATAATGGATCTTTGCCTAATTCTCACAGCAGCTGTAGTGGTGTCAGCAGAAAGAGAACACTATTTCATACATGATTTTCTTGAAGAATATAAATACTATCAAGGAAGCCAAGTACTAGAGTTTCCAGAAAGCATTAATTTCTGTTTCAGTTAAAACCCTACATGAAATAGCTATAAAAGGTCTGTAGTAACAAAGCTACTCTAAGAGCTGACAAACTCCAAAAGATTACATTTGAAGATAAAGCAAGCAAGCAAAGGATGAACATTGTGGATGCAGAAATAACCACATAAGATTTTATCATTTGACAACAAATATTTGTTACTTAATCAGTACATGCTGTTTTGCAAAACAGGCTTCAAAATCTTATCCGTTGTTTTCTATGTAGCTATTACTTCCTTCAATGTGGCTATGGACATTTGGAAGCTCTTTGAAGCTCCACAGAAAATCTTTCAGGTTTCAACTCTCTAGCACCAGGATGACATGGGACATATTCTCGGACAACTACATTTAGCAGCTAAAATTCCTGACAGTTTCAGGATAGGTACATACAAACCCGCCCTACAACCTTTTAAGTAAGCCAACATTTAGCAACGCCGTTACTTTTGAGGTTGTGTGCGCTTTTTCAATTTTACCATTTTTTCAAATCTTTCCCCTGAAAGGATACTGCTAACAAAACTCATGTTTTGCAGCACAGCTAAGTAGGAACCAGAAATAACTAAGGATATTGTAATTCTCCATGCAAGCTTTTTATATTTAGCAATGCCGTTACTTTTGAGGTTGTGTGCGCTACTTTTTCAATTTTACCATTTTTTCAAATCTTTCCCCTGAAAGGATACTGCTAACAAAACTCATGTTTTGCAGCACAGCTAAGTAGGAACCAGAAATAACTAAGGATATTGTAATTCTCCATGCAAGCTTTTTATCACAAAATATATTGTTGTATTCCTTCCTCACCGTACGTAAACCAGCAACAAGCCAGCTTGTCTGTTAAAGAGCGTCTCTGACAGTTACCAGCAATAAATTCATTTGCACAACATTCAAAAAGACAATGACTTGGAAAAGCTTAAATCCCCAAGTTGTTTCTCAACCAAGTCCAGGTCCATGCCTGCTGTTGAGCTAGTGATAGTAAAAGACTGCCTATCATCTGTTCTGACATACACAATTTGCTTCTAACAAGATTTCAGAGTGAGCCAGGTAGCCTAAAAGAGTTGTATAAAATACAAGAATTTACAAATTAATTTGGACAACTCTTTAAGGGAAAATACACAGAAGTAAAACTGTAATGACCACAGTATTTTCACTCCCACTGACACTGGAAGGCTGTGATAAATACTTGATACTGACTTCAGACACCATCCCAGACTGACTTTGGAAGAATGCTTATCCCGCAGTGATATACCAGGGAATAACCAAGGCTCCTTATTCCCAGCTTTACAAGAGTATTGTATGTATAGAAATTCTCAAGGTCGGTTTTTATTCTTGTATTACAGGATTAGAACTTGTATTACAAGTCTTAAAACTAGAAGAGAAAGCAGCCATAAAAATACTGGAGGAAATCCAACTTGAAGAACCACAAGCATGGAACCACCAGGATTCAGCTGTAATTGCAATCAAGCTCTACAAATGAGTACTCAAGTTCAAAAATATTCTTTTAAAAAAAGCACATCCTGTAAGCAACTTCTAGTGCTAACTGCTTACCTCATTAAAGGATAATTTATTCTATTGATGTTGAAGGTAAACTCCCCAAAACTGCAAATGGAGACTGTGAACATTTCAGGGTAAGTCCTCAGATAGAAAACTGTCTCCAGACAGGTCACCTGATTTGTTATCTTGCTTTGAAATAATACAAGAAAAGTTGTTAGATATCAGTATCCAAAGGTAAGGCACATCAACCTCCTAGTAATAACTGACCTACTTCCTAATCTAACACTGCTAATAGGTTCTGCAGCTGAGTTAATTTCCTCTAGCAAATGAAATAACAGCTCTGCCTAAAAATTTTAGATAGTAAAAACTCAAGCCAAAAAAACCCCAAACTAAAAGACAAACAAACCCCAAAGACCTCACTCTATATACTCACCAATGGATTAAAACACAAATTCTTTTGCAAGGTGTTTTCATTGTGCTAGACTTTTTCAATATAGCCATAGAACTACTAGCTACCTTCACTGCTAACACTCATTTTGTGTGCAATAAAAAAAAAATTGACTCACATCAGTTTTACTCCATCTCAGGTCCTCCAGTTCATAAATGGTAAAATATCAACACATTAAAGGTATCTAGTTGCCAGATACAAACCACATTTACCCATTTTTACCAATAAAACATTCTGAGAATTAAAACAATGGCTTTCTGACTGTGACACATGTGGGAATGATCACTATTAATAACCAACTGGGCACACAATCAACTCCATGCTTGTAAGAATTAAACACAGTTGGATTGCAATTGGATTTGCTGTATTCAAAAATCAAAAGTTATGGCTCCTACGCTTCTTGCTAAATTCTACACACTGTTCGGAGATGTCTATACTTTTACTTCAGAAAAGTTTTTAAAGTTGTAGTAATCACTGACAAATAAGAAGACTAGCACTTAAAAAAAACAAAATTTTCTCCCCATTCTACCTTTCCCACCCTGCTTATCTTATCAGTGTCTGAGAAATACTGTTGTAATATAGGTATTTCCAACTGGCAAAGTATAGACTAAAATGCTGAACAATACTGTGTTCAGTGAAAACAATGAAGTTACTCAGTTAAAATAAACTAGTCAGCAAAGGCGAGATTAGAAAAGAAGCTAGGATAGTTGAAAGATTTCACTGAAATGTAAGTACCTACCTGCATAAAACTGTGATCTTGAGAAATTCTTGCTCAACCGCTTTGCCAAAGGCACTTCCCTTGTTAGAACTGAAAAGTTCCCAAGTTGTCTAGGGTTGCATCTTTGAACACGCACAGAGGCATTCTAGTCCTGACAGAAATGAGCAACTCAGCATCTACAGCATAACCAAGCTCAAACAGTAAAGAGAAACCAGACATTCTTCTGCCCTGGACAACTCAGAGGTTAGTTTTTAACTAAAGTAACTATAAGCATGAATTGAAAAGTTTCCATTCACTGACATTCTCACCCACTCCCATGCACAAAAGTTCTCAGGAAGAAACCAAAGCACGGCAAACACACAGAATATTCAGATCTCTTCCATGCCAGTGA